>NW_028258294.1:26634577-26936629 GCF_053883595.1 Heterocephalus glaber | reverse complement strand
CTATGATTCTGGATAAAAGTCTGCGCCCAATGCTCTTTTTTTTGGTACCAAGGATCAAACTCGGGTCCTTGTGCTTGCGGGGCAGGAGGCAGCACCACTGAGCTAAATCCCCAGCCTCGAATGCTCTTTTTATTATTCCTTAGTAACAGGCTTCTCTGACAAGGGTTATTTGAGGATAATGGAAAGCTTATTAAATGTTATGAACACAGTGCTGTTAGAAATGAGTGATATCACTCATTCTGTAGGCTTTTCAGGAACAACATGTTAGACTGTCAGGTCTAGGTGTCCTGCCTTCTTATCAAGACCATGTGATTTGTCACTCCCCAGGCCTTTTCACAGCCCTCAATGCTACTTTCTGTTATTTATTCATCACTTTCCTTTATAATCTTCCAAAAATATTTCTCCCTTTGAGTTAAATGCTTGAAATCTGGGTATGGTTTTTAAAGAAGCAGTCTGCACATTTCCTATGGACTCAATTAGAGCCTATTGTGTAATGCCCTTACCTTCTTATTATTTTTAGATTTCTGTGAGTTCGTGAATTATTTTGGTGTTAGGTTTAAGGTAAAATTGCATTACCATCCTGACAATGTTATTTACTGAGATACATTTTTTATAGTAATCCATACCAACTCTTTGGAAGTCATATGGGTCAAAGTGTTCATTTTGGAGGTAATCAAGAGAGTAGGAATTGTCTCATATTTATCTGTATATCACTGGTGCCTGGCACAGTTTCTGGCACACAATAATTAAGAAGTATTAATGTCATAAAGAAATTAGGGGCCATTTTTAGTTACTGTGTAAAACAGTTGTTATACTCCAGAGCCCAAGTCAGAGTAGTGTATTTTTAGAAAGCCAAATCTATTCCTAGTTCCTACTGCCATTTATTTAAGATAGAGCCAAGATAATAGGATTGACATTGATAGGGCTATTTTTCCTTTTTGCTATTCCATTTTCTTTAATTTTTCAAAAATATGAGCTATTATTTTTCTGAGTGCTTCTATATTTTCATTTTTTATAAGAAAGCTGTGTTTGAGGAGTTAAAGGAATTTAAAACTATGAGAATTCATGTGGATTCTGGAAACCTAAGCCTGGACAGAATTGGAGACCTAGAACATGCAGCTACACAAGAAAGTTAAATAAATAAGGCCACTCAGAGCAGTAGGACTGTTAGGATGTGCATGGTGAGAAGAAGTGTCTGTCTGCAGAGGTCATTCAGGGATTACAAATGAAATGTGCATCTCTGGAATGGTGCTACAGGTTCATGAGTTTTAGTTCCCTAACTCTTCCTCAGTAATTAGAAGACAGTGCTTAACAAGTGTTGACTGAATGGATTTGTGAAGGAATAAATGAAAAAATCAAAATGAAATTTCTTTTAATTTAAAAAAATGAGTATCAATAATATAGGAGATTCATTTCTTTAATGGATATTCTTTTTTATGTTTAGGGGATCAGCAGAATAGCTCTCATGTTTGGGTTAAAGTTCCTGCCCTCCAATGGAAAGAGAAGAAATGGCTTTCAGAGAGTGATGATCTCTGACTAGCCTGGCTGTGTCCTGTCCTGCCACTTGTCTATCCAAATACACCCTCACTCATGTTCTTAAGGAATGTGGTATGTGTTAAGAGATGATAGATTCTATCTGACTACCTATAGAATACCCAAAGTTTGAACTCACTGAAAAGCTTACATGTATATTTAAAACAAACAAATGAAAACCAAACAAACACAAGTAGCACAAGGCACTCACAACTCCTCAATTGTTTTACGTACTATCTGTGGAAGAGGTCTAGTAGCTGCCTAGAATTGTATTTGATGAGAATTTATGTACTGTGTAGGTAGAAATAAACACTAGGCTGCCAGAGGAATTACATAGGAGCAACTTATTGTAAACCAAAAATAATTTGGCCTTAGATCTTCAAACCATTGGCCAAAACAGCAATAGTTTCTGTTAATGCTGCAGAAGAAAATTTGATGCATGCTGAGAGGAATACAGTCCAAGGTTATGTTCTTGCTCTTTTTTGGGAAATATAGATGGTTACCTTTTTTTCTGTCTCTCCTTGACACTCCTGCATTCCTTAATCTCTCTCTCTCTCCTCCCTCCCTCTTACTATCTTTCAAGGACATGAAGTAGGGCATAATAATTTTGCAAAGTTATATGAGAGAAGCCAGCCAATATCTAACATCTCAAAGGACTTCTTTGGCTCACTGTCTCTGGATTCTATGAGACAATAACACCAATCTCTTGTCTGTGAGTCAGTAACACTGATCTCGTGGCTCAGTGTGGCTGGAGGTGTATTTCTATCAATCTATGCTTCACTAGTACGTTGAGGTTTGAGTTAGCCATGTTGGCCACAGAAGGGTGCTAGGAATGTGTTTTAGAAAATGACTGCGGCTAGAGGCTTACCAGTACCTGTTTTAGGTTCTTTGGTGTTTTAAGAAACAGGACAGCAAGCAGTGCCATGTGGGAATTAGCAATGACAGTGCAACTTTAGAGTCACAGTGTCTGGAAAAGGGTTTAATCTCATAGGAACACAGATCCCATTCAGAGCCTGACCTTTGGCTTATAACCAAAACTACCATGTACAAAATCTGAAATTGGTGAATACCAGTTGTGAAAGATCACGCTATAGGAGGGTCCCAAGCTTTCTAGGTAAACAACAGTCAAGACGATGTAAAGCAAAAGAACATCCATGATGATGGGGTGACTAAATGAATTTGGTTAATCTTGCTTTGAGGCTTCATATAACTTTAGCAATATTTGGGGTTATTTATCACATCTTGTTTTATTCTCTTTGGTAAATAAAAATGCTTCAGTGAGTGATTGATTTTTTCTTTTTTTGCTCTTTGAAGATTTGATTTATTACTGTGGTTTTTCTGTCTGTGTTTACAGAAATCTGAGCAATTTCTACAATACTGTATTACTGTCTTTATTTCTGGGACAGAATACCTGACACATGTAACTTAAAGGAGAGGTTTATTTTGGCTCACATTTTTAGTTCATAATGAGTTGGCTCTAATAAGGAAGGCACTGTGGATCTGGCAGAGGAAAGTTGCTCATCTCATGGCTGCCAGGAAGCAGAGAGTCAAGGGAAGAACAAGGAAGGGAGATAAACCCTTCCAGGTCATGCTTACACTGACCTGCCTCTTCCAACCAGACCCCACCTCCTAACAGTAAGTCAACTATCATGTCTCCACAATCCAATCACCTTCCAAGCACATGAGTCTTTGGGGGGCATTTCAGATCTAAACCATAACAATTGGTAAAGGGACAGTCTGTTAGGTTGAGACCATTTTTGTGGCAATAGGAAATTATCACAACTAGTAAATCAGAAATATTGCAAACTGACTGAGCCCAATATTTGTTTTTATTTTTTCAATTGTAAGAATATTATGTGTTTCTTCTTGTCAAGAATTGGGAAGAACTGTTTTAGGAGTTGATAAAATCATAGGAAATGAAGTCACAGAATAAGTCAGTCATGAATTACTTTCCTCACTTGTGCCTTTAATCTGGCCTGTCAAGTTGATAGAAATTAGGAATTCAGGTTATATAATTATACTTCACAGAAACATATTTCCATGGTCTCTTATAAAACTACTATATTTGCAAATTTTATTCAATTCAGTTTTCATAAGAATGTAAACCTCAAGACTCATCTGGGACTGAAAACCAACTCAAGTACTGCAAAAAAATGAATGAAAACTATGATAAGGTAGTTCCTCATTTAGCTACCATAACTGAGGAGTGAATTATCCTGCATAAGTATATTTTATAAGTCATGAATAGTATTTCTTAAGTTATAGAATCCTAAAAGTTTTAAGATTGTTTGATGGAAAATTTTCTAAAACAGACTGCATATTTCTTTGTTTTACTACTTAAAATAGAAAATACAATGAAACATTCACTCATCTGTTGGATATGTAATAAACACATGCTATGTTCCAGACACTGAGAAACCCACAGGCTATAAAGGAAAAAAAAACAAAGACATTGTCTTGATCCATGGAGGTTATGTCTTGGCTTTTTATCAATGATTCCTTTGTTATTGTGAACATGCATTATACAAGTGATGTTTTCAAATGCTTTTGACCTACTTAGGACTCAACATCTTAATGGCCAATTTTGTAGTGAAATCCAACAATGTTTTTTGTGTCATGATTTCTAATTTTGGAGTCTTATATAGTAAGACTTTCTACATTAGTAAGTCACAAGAATATTATTCTATATTTTCTTCTTTTCTTTCATAGGTTTTTTTAATACACAACTGGAATGTTGCTTTGTATATTATACTAGGCAGTGATTTTACTTTTCTTATTATCAGCTAGTTGTCTTGTTAATATTTAATAATTTGTCTCTTCCCTGTAGGTTTGTTTGTCTGTTATTGTCTCCATGGATTTATTTCTGCATTCTATTCTTGTTCCACTATCTATTGATCTGTCCTTGAGCTTCTACCATATTGTGTTTATTATTCTGGCTTTGCAGTATAATCTAATACCTGACAAGTTGAGCTTCTTTTGTTCTTCCTTTTCAACACTGACATAGCTATTTATGCAATTGTGTTCTGCCTATGTATTTTAGAAAGTCAAGTGCTCAAAAAGTCCTATACGATTTAAATAGAAATTGTATTAAATTTGGAAATTAATCTGAGGATAATTGACATTTTCACTGTAGTACATCATTTCTCAAAGAAGCTGATGTATAGGCTTGATTTATTTAGATCTTCTTTTGTAATTATTTTAAATTTTTTTCTTCCTATAAAGGTCTTGTGTACTCTTTCTTAGGTGAAATCCGAAATAAGGATAGATTTTGTTGTACTTGTAAATGATATGATATTTCTATTGGCTAGTACTGGTATAAAACAGTTCTATTGAATTTTGTAAATTGCTCCCCTTTCTACATTCTTGAGTTGAATGCGTAACATTTGTTTTCAAACTAGATATTACTAAGTACTTGCTTAGCTATATTCGAAAAACTTGGCAGGTAGTATTTCCTTGTCTCTCAGTTCTGAGCATTTTGTAATTTTCTGTATGGTATTCTTTTTAATTCAAGAGTAGCTTAATATTATATTAAGTTTCCAGCCATATGGGATTATAAAATACTCTATTGCTGAATTCTAATTTTACTATATGAGAGAATATGGTCTGAATACTATTGGTTATTTGGACTTTAGCACACAGTTTTATGAGCATTCCATGTTTCCTCAAAAACAACGTGTATTCTTTGTTGGATATAACTTTCAACAATGTCTATTAGTTTGAATTTACTAATCATGTTATTCAAGTCCCCTATAATTTTTGATTTTTAAAAATCTTGATTTAAAGATTTGTGAGAGGGTTGTTAAAATCTGCAATTATAATTTTGATTTTCACTATGTAGGATGACATTATATATATTTATTGGAGATATTCTTGGGTATATGTATGCTCATTATCCTTACTTCTTCAATTTATTATTTCTTTTACAAACATTATTTAACTCAACCATGAAGTTGTTGGGTGTAGGAAAATTCTACATGGTACAAATATGAGAGGATACAGTGACCAATCATACATGAATGAGAAGGTGGTTCATGGATAACTCTCTAGATTTGGTTTGAGAATCTGGGGTGGATATGTCTTAGTCTATTTGTGCTGTTATAATAAAATACTGTAGACAAAATAATGTATAAATAATGGAAATTTATTTTCTTACAGACTGGAGGCTGGAAAGTTCAAGATCCAAGTTTGGCT
Organism: Heterocephalus glaber; assembly: GCF_053883595.1. Taxonomy (NCBI): domain Eukaryota; kingdom Metazoa; phylum Chordata; class Mammalia; order Rodentia; family Bathyergidae; genus Heterocephalus; species Heterocephalus glaber. The sequence continues at coordinate 26,930,905 of NW_028258294.1, read as the reverse complement.
GTTTGTTGAAGAGTGCTCTCTGCTTCCAAGATGGTACCTTGTTGTTCTGTCCTCTGGCAGGGAAGAATGCTGAGTCCTCACTTAGCAGAAAGCAGAAGGTGAAGTAAAAAAGTGCTTAATGCAGTATAAAGTTTCTTTCTTCAAGTTTTTAAACCCCTTCATGAGAAGGGGTGCTCTCATGGCCTAATCATCATATAAAGCTCTGATACCTTAATACAATCATATTAAGTTTTAGCACCTGAGTTTAAACACATTAAAACCACACTAGATGGTAATATTAATTAGTGCAATAAGACAGATGGAAAGTTTTGAGGACAGAAAGGGGTAGAAAAGTTGGGATGAGCAAAGATTTATTCATTCATTTGTATCTTCATCAAGTAAATATTTACTAAGTGCTTTTTATATCCTAGGCACTAAACTAGGCATATTAAAAAAAATGCTCAGGGTTTGATCCCCAGTACCAAAAAAAAAATCCTCAGGATCAATTTAACATAAATTGTGACTCCAAAGTTTCACCAAAGATTTGCTAATGAAGGACCAAGTTAAAGTGCACATCACGATGTACATATTCGTATGCAAGCAATCGAATGTAGAAGGCTTTATATAGTATACACTAGATATTCAGTTCAGTAAAATCTTCAGTTGTCTTTAGAAAATTCTCCAGTAGTAGGATGGCCTTAGGATAATAGAGTAACATCATTTATAAACTACAACTGTATTGCAAAATAAAAAATACAAATTTATTCTTGTATTTGGAATGATTCTATATGTTAGAATCAGACTGGACCTACAACACATCTTTCTCAAAGATATAAAGCAATGGTCTTCAGGATTCCTTGAATATGTGATTTACCTGGATTCTGGATTAAAAGGCATATTCCTGGACACTTTCCTCAGAGATTTAGGAAGTCTGGAGTGAATGTAAGATTCTACATTTAACAAGCGCCTTAGCTGATTATGATACCAAAACTGTATTTTGAGACATGTTGCTACCAACTCTATTAATTCAAATTACAGCTTGTTAGCAAACAACTAAAAACAGACAAAAACAAAACAAAAACTTACTGCTTTTCAGCTGAGAAAGGGCAGTTGGCCCTTATCTGTGAACTTACTTGGACTTGATCTTGTTTAAGCACAAATTTGCTCCTTAAATACATTTTGGGTATTTTTTGTAATGTGCTAATAGACTAACAGAAATAATCTTCATACATTTAAAAAATATTTCAAGCTACACAGATAGTCTACAAGCTGTTCTTGTTTTTGTACCTGCATAAAGTCTTTAATTTTTACTCCCAGAGAGTCCTCTTTTAGTAGTCTTGGGCTCAGTGACATCCAGGTTCTTTGCTAGCTCCATTGTGAAAGGGAGCATTTTATGGATAGCTTCTGATTTAGGAAAGAGGGTCACGAGCAATCTTTTTAGTTTTCCTTCTTTATAAAAAAGATAAAAAAGTATTTATTTTGACTCTGCCAAAAATTTTGTCCTGTAGAAACTATTAGAAATTTCTGGAAGCATCTTGGGAGTATTCTGGGTGAAAACTCCATAGCCACTCCTTATCCATAGGGGATTAATTTTTTCCTCCCCCACTTAGGAAAAGTATTTCTAGTTTTCTTCTTCCCAACAACTAAAGAAGGTTTGGGAAGCTATTCAACTTTAATAAGAGACTCTATGTAGATTAAGACTTGCTTAAATTCAGAATTGCTTTAGGATTAAGGGGCTCAAATAAAATTGAAAATAAGACTAAAATTGAGCCAAGTTTAAGACCCACAGTATGAACAGTATAACAAAACAATTATGTATTAATAGACATGAACACTCTGGCTATGGTAGGAAAATTGTTCCCAAACTAAATATTCAATAAATACTATAATGATTAAGCATACAGAATAGCTCATTGTATCTAAGCCAGTTAGAAAATTATAAAAATTTATGGGCATGCAACGTATAAGTGATTTTTCATAAAATATCCTGAGTTGACAACTAGATTAAATGGAAAAACATGTAGAAGATTGGAAGAGGGCCATTGTGAATGGGAAAGTACACGCTGAAATAGAAATTAGTGTCATGAAACATGAGATTGTTGGAGGACTTGGATTTAATCCAATAACAAAGAAGAGATTCTTGCTGCTACAAAATGAGAGTTAGGAGATACAGAAAAGGCTAGGGAATAAAGAAGGACACAGAGGTGCTCATGATATCACAAGCTAGGAGCACACAAGTATCAAAACAAAGTTTTGCTATGTTTTGATGACTATATTTAGTGATTAGATCCTAGATTGTCTCATCTGCTGATCTAATAATGCCTTAGCAAAATATCAATAATCTTTGCTCATTATGAATTGTTGAGACTAAACCTAGTCAGTGGCCAGTGATACTGCCCTTCTTTTCTATATATTTATTAACTGCTTGGTTGATTATTCTAGAATTTTGACAGGGATTGAGACTGCCTTTACTGGCTTCTCATCCTTACATTGCATTTTCTCCTTTGCCTAGAAAACCAGAGTAGTATTTTCTGGGTTTAGTCTCCGGTCAGTGGAAAAATGTAGATTGAAACTGTGATTCAATACCTCATAACACTGAATGGCTGGAATCATAAGAATCGATTATAAGTATCAAATATTGGCAGTGGAAGAAGTGAAACTTATATACTGCTGGTGGATTAAAACTACTTTGAAAAATAGTTTAGTAGTAGCTTGAAAAGTTAAATGTATACTTATTATAGGATCCACCCATTCTACTCTGAGGTACTTATCCAAGGTCACTGAAAACATGTACATAAAAAACTTATATGTAAGAGTTCAGAGCAGTTTATTTGTACTGTAATAGCCAGAAACTGGAAGAAACCCTAACATTCATCAATAGGTGAATGGGGAAACTAACAATGGTAAATCTACACAATGAGGTCCCAGTACACAATGAAGAGGAAAGAACTACTGTTATGTGCAACAACATAAATGAATCTCAAAATAAGTAGGGGGAAAGAAAGAACTAGAATGAGAAAAAGAGAATACAACCTATTGTATTCTTTTGAGTCTAGAGAATCTATTGTTTCATAAAAGAGTTCAATGGTTACTAGTAACAGAGTTTGGCATGGAGGGAAAGGAATCACAAAAGGAAATAACTGTTCGGCAAATAATATTCTTTATCTTGATTGTGACAGTGGTTTCAGGAATATATACTATATATATATGTCACCAGCCATCAGATTTCATCTTTAAATATCTTCAGTTTATTATATATCAATTATGCTTCAATAAGACTAAAAAGAAAAAGTAGTACTAGAACCTTCTACCTTTAACATTGGGAAAAGACAAAATACATACCAGAAAGTTTTGTACATATGCTCCGTAACTTGCAATGAGTTTACATCCCAGAAAGCCCATCATGAATTGAAAATACTGTAGGTCAAAATGCACTAAATACCCCTAACCTACTGAACACCATAGCTTAGCAGCACAGCACCCTGTCAACCTCAGTAGTTTCCCCTTGTGATCCTTTGGTTGACCAGGAGCTGCAACTTGGCAACATCATGAGAGAGTATAAGACTGACAGTGCATTACTAGCAAGGAGAATATAAAAATTCAAAGTACAGTTGAATGTGCATCACTTTTATAACATTGTAAACTAAAAAAAAAAAAAGTCCATACCACTTTTAAGTGGAGACTGTCTATGGCTGGAAGACAGAAACGTAAGTGTTCAGGATCCCTACTCAGACTGGCTTCACCTAGATGTTTTGATAACAAATATATAGTTAGTGCCTGGCAAGTAAGTTAAAGTGTATGATGACCATAAGAGTTTTGGTATTGTGAGACCCACAGAAACAGGACTATACATAGACAAGATGATCGCATAGTTAGCACTCAATTAAAAGGATGAGAACCTGATCTGGCGGGAGCTTCTTCACATTAATGACAAACTGCAGTGCTGGGCTGCATAGATATCTTTCTGTGCCCTGAAATTTGACCATTATGTATATAATTGCAATAAAAATAGACTTTTGTGGAAACCCCAGCTCTTATACAACTGCCTTGCCTAGCTCCTTGCATTGATTACCTGCTCTTGGACCCAAAGAATCTTCCCTCCCAGTGGCTCTTAACTTATGATCTGTATTTTAAATGGAGATCCTGAGGCCAGCCAAAATGTTCAAGTCTGAGGCCAGGACCATTAGTATGCACTTTCTTTTTTGTTTTTTGTTTTTTTGGTACTGGGGATTGAACTCAGGACCTTGCACTTGCAAGGCAGGCGGCGGAACCACTGAGGTAAATCCTCGGCTGCACTTTCTAAATAGATGCCATGGGAAAGAAGGTCTGAAGAGTACACTTTATACTCCAGTCAGACATTAAAACGGATGTCCCCATTTCTCCAAGTTGATAGACTATTAAGTCTATTAACATTACCTCAACACTATATCAGTTTATTACAATATAGGTATTGTGTTAGGGTTTGCAAAAGAACAGATTTAACCCAGGACAAATAACTTTATGATTATCTTACAATGTTCACCTACAAAATCAAATGTAGAAGAGTGCAAGAGATTTTTCCACATGCTAGAGATTCAAACCCCATGGTAAGGACTCATGCAAGTTCTTATCAGGAGGCTGCACTGGAAAGCCAAAGGGCTGGTGCTAGAGGCTAGATAATCTGCTCCAAAAGGCTGAAGGATCTGTGCCAGCAGCCTGAGGGATCTGCACTGCAGCCAGAAGACACACTCAAGACGAAAGTGAAGACCAGAGCTTCCCCAAAGAGAACCACAGCCATCCATGGCGACAGCGAGGACCCGAGCTACTCCATCAAAAACAGTTGAAGCTCCTTTGAGGAAAGAAAACAGCCAAGTTTATCCAGGAAAATCAGCATGAAATCTTCCACTCCCGTTCTCCTTTTATGCTGTTGGCAGCAATCCTCAGGTGGGTCTTCCATGTTCCAAACCATACTGACTCAATTCAGCTGGGCATTCTCACTCAAGTTGACCATTAATTAATCCACCACAGGTATGTATCTGCCAACCCCGTGTCACTTCATAAGTAATACATGTTAAGCAATTTGTATGGTTTCATGTATAGAAAAGTCAGTCAAAAGAGAAACACTTTCCATAATATTTATTGCTCTATGGTCAACCTTTGAATGTATGGATAACAAAAATAATCAGCGGCATCAGAGGATAAATCCTTAGTCTACATCTGCTTTAAATTATTCCACAGGCATAATAACTTTGATAAGCTTGTGCACTAACAATTTGACCTCAAATATGGGTTAGTTAAAGAACTAAGCACCCTAAGTACAGATTCCAGAACATGTTAGAAATAACCACTACAAGATGTTCTGGAACTGAGCTATAATATTAGCCTAACAGATATTAGCTGACATTCTTTTATTTGACGAAATAAATAAGGCAGTGGAATTTATTGTACTATTTAGTAGCAGGAAAAAAGGGTGAAACCTGTATAGAAAAAACAAAGAACATCTTTTGCTTTTTATAGAGAGGAGCTGAATAAACACCATAAAATTCGTGTGTTGCTCATCATATTTTGACTTTAGCATCATCATAGACTTCCTTTTTCCTTCCTTCCAGTCCTCTCCTCAGCCAGTCAATTGCAACATCCATATTGAATTTACCTGAGCAGCATCTCTCAGTTTTTTCTCTTCTATTTCCTTGCAGCTGAGCATGGAACATAGCCAGTGGTTATGCAGTATAGGTCTTGAAGTTTGGCCTTCAGACCAGCAGCATTGATATCCCCTGGGAATGTGTTAGACATGGAAATTCAAACACCCATCTCTAGACAATCTGAATCAGAAATTCTGGAGGCAGAGGCCAGCAATCTGGTTTCACAAGCCTTCAGGTAATGCTGATACATGTTGATCATGGAGACCCTGTTCTAACTATTTTTCTAGGTTCTCTCCCCAGCCACAATTATTTTGCCTACCACTTCCAGACACAATTTCCAAAGCATAGATATGATCATATTTCTCCCTAGGGCAAAAACCTTCAACCTTTCTCATTGGTAGTGCTAATAAAATGCAGCACTCACTGAACTCTTTCAATGTTCTTGGCTGTGCAGCTCCCCATTGGGCATGATAGTATTAAAGAAATATGTGATGAAAGGATGTGTGACCATCTATGCTTTTGTGGCATCAAATTGCAATGGTCCCCATCAGTGGTTCTTGGCCCTGACTACATATTATGATTACCTGGGGATTTAGTAAAAACACCCCACACTAGAACTATTAAATAGGGATACCTATGAGTATGGTTTTACATCATATTTTTAAAAGCTCCTAAGGTAATGATCTGAAACTGGGTTTTGAAGCCACCATCTCTATGACTCTTGCCTTCCTGGCCTGTTTCTCTTGAAGCTGGGGTCACTTCGTCCCCAGCTGCAGTGGTAACTCCCCTACTATAGGCTCTAGCATTAATCTTATTCTTAGACCAAAGAATGTAAGAGCCAGCTGGGCTGACTCAGTGTCCTCCAAATGGTGTTTTTACATCTACTGCCTAACTAATGTCTTGAGTTTAGAAACCTCCCTGACTTCTCTATAGTCTACTTGGTACACAGCAGCCAGAAGAATGAGCTAGTTTAAGTCTCAGACAGACCATGGCACTTACTCTGTTCAGAACCCTCCTTGAGATTAAAAGCAAACATTCATACAATGACTTGTTTATCTTTGTCTTCCCTCCTTCCCTATACCTTACACATCTCTTCCCCCACTGGTTTTCTGGCCTCGGCAACTATTCTGACTCTAGTTAACTTTGCTCTGGCCTCACTGACTTTCTTGTGGTTCCTTGGGTCCACTTGAGGCTTTGAACTTTCTTGTTCCTGTGTCTATAATCATCCTCACCTTTCTATAGATCATAGATCAAATATCATTTCAGTAAGACCTATTCAAACCAATCTATTTAAAATTGCTGATGTCTTGCTGCTTCTTCTTTGCTTTATTTATGGTTTATTGTCCACCTCTAATTGCAAACTCCATGAGAAAGGGAGTTATGTCTCTATATTCTGAATATACAATGCTTAGGACAATACTTGAGACATAGTAGGTGCTGAATAAATACTGATAGAATGAATGAATGGTTGACCCCTATGGTCAGGCTTCTAATCTCACAGTCCACTTTATAACTTGAGCCTCTGTCTTGTCCTATATGCCCACCTTCCTACCTAGGTGAGCCCTTTGCTTACTCCAGGCCAACTGGGCCAGGATCCTTGTCTCTGGCCATACTTTGTAGGGGCCAAATAGCTGTTCTGAGCACCAGCAGAGCTGAGATATTCATGCCTGCTGCATGTCTCCCAGTCCTACCTTTGCCACTGCCTCTGTTTTTCTGTTAGCTCAATGGCACATCCCAATCTTGACAATTTTCTGTCAGTTGCCTATTTCTAGGAGCCATAGATGTCTGTCCCATGCTAGTGGAGGACACCTGTGGGGAGGCCTATTGTCCACATTCTTATTCCATCATATTTATCTTTTGAGCTCTGAAGAGACTGTTTCTCTTTCCTTTTCTGACAAGAACTGCTGTGAATTAAAATCTTTCAATCAAGATAATTGTTCTTTCTACATATCTGCGCATCTATGTATCTATCTTCCATGTGTCCTGAATGTGGGATCTGAGAACAGGGGTTTTTCTCTATTTTTTGTTCTTTGCTGTTTCACTGGTTCCTGGAATAGTGACATACCCATTGGAGTCACATGATATACAATGATTTGTTGAATGAATGAATGAAGGATTGTCATTGCATTAAGGATAATGGTGGATAATTTTGCCATCACTGAGTCCCCAAGTACGAATATTAAGAAAATCAACATAAACTAATGATTCCATTTGAAAGAAGTTATAGAGTGAATGCCATGATTATTGATTACATCTTTGCTGTTCAAATCCATTGTTCTTTGGTCTTGAAAAGGGAGTAAACAAGAAGAAAATAAAATTGTGGATAACTCACTAGAAATGCTATTAAAGGTACAAAATAACAGATGGAACTTCAGAGTCATATATCACAACATACACAAGAATCCATTTTAAAATTTGAAAACTTGGCATTGGGAAGTTTCAGAATATCCAGATGTTAGATAGGATGTATAAACATTGTACAGTGAACATTTTTATTTTTCATAGTGAGAGCAAGGCTTAAGGCAGTTAGAACAATAGTGAAGCAAGCTATATTTCCTTGTGAGGAAAAATAGCAATTTCTCGGCCTTTCTAAGATAGGAAATATAGAAAATATCTCAGGGCATAACAACCTTGGTGAGAAAACTTTAAGATCTCAAAGAGATGCCTGTACCCCCATGTTCATTGTAGAATTATTCACAGTATTCAAGATGTGACAACCACCTAGATGTCCACTGAGAGATGAATAGATGAAGAAAATGTGCTGTACACATACAATGGAATACTATTCAATCTTAAAAAAAAGAAAAATTCTGCAATATGTCATACATGGATGAACCTTGGAAACATTACGCTAAGTGAAATAAGCTAGGCAGAGAAGGACAAACACTGTTTGCTTCTGCCTATATAAAGTGGCTAAAATAGTCAAATTCAAAGAATTAAAGAGTGGGATGTTGCCAGATGCTGAGGAGTGAAAATAGTTCTTAGTCAATGAGTGTAAAATTTCAGTTTGGCAAGATGAACAACCTCTTAAGATTTGCTGTACAATGCTGGACCTATAGTCAATATTACTGTGTGGACTTAATTTGTTAGAAGAATACTCTCATGTGTTCTTACCATTATAAACTAAACAAGGTTTAAATATGCACACAAAGAAGAGAAAGATCCCAAATTTCAGCAATGTCTATGTGACTCTTGGGAAGATTAGTGGGTCCAGGAAGGCAAATTGCCCTTGGCCATGGCTTCCAGGCATCTCCCACCTCTTAGTCTCTTCATCTCCTGACTCTACTGAGGGCAGGAGAAATATTGTATTTAAAATATAAGTATAAAGTATTTAGGATAAGCATGAGATACTAGATGTCCTATATTATTATTTGCTGAATCTGACAATCCTATTCCTCGTATCACCTCTGAAATAATTATAATTTTTGTGCTGTAAGAGGGTTTAGTTAAGAATAAGCAACACTAAAGAAAATTGTAGGAAGTGCTTTCACACCCCCTTAACTTACCATCTTTTTCACCTCAGTAGCCTGCAAAGCCACTTACCACACTGGACCTCAAATCACCACTATTTGTGGGGCTGTTTCTCTCCCAGTATTACTAAGCAGGTGGGGGTGAGGAAAGAAAGGGTTAGTTCATGGTGGTTTATTGAGTGCCTTTGCAAGGATGCTCTATCTGTTGGAGGTTTTAAGCCAAACTGTACCACACTTAGAGGGGTTGGGAATGGCACAGGAAGGGTGTTTTGGGGAGGGATGCTCTGGCCTGAGTGGGAAACAGTTAATCCTCAGGGTTTGCAGATCTTGTATTTTGGACTTCACCTATTGTTTAAAGTCTATTTGTAATCCCCAAATTGAGCTGGGGATTTAGCTCAGTGGTTCTGCCACCTGCCTCGCAAGCGCAAGGTCCTGAATTTGATCCCTGGTACCCCCTCAAAAATCTTGTGTAACCCCCAAATCAATACTCATGGTGCTTTCTTGGTCAATCACATAAAAGCACAGAGAGGCAAAAAGTCTGAGTAGCCTAGCACACATGTTCCCACTACAGCTCCAACCCAGTAACAATATACCTTCTTGTTTCAGCTCTTGTTTTATAAATAAAAAGTCTTTTTCAAAGTGTATTTAGTGCCATTTTTTTGTTTGCATTTTTGTGTTTTCTTTGATTTCACTGTTTAAAATGGCCACCAGTCTAGTTCTGAATGACTGCCTGGTGTTTCTAAGTACAAGAAGGCGATAATGTACCTTTCAGAGAAAATATGTGTGTTTTATAAGCTTTATTCAGGCATGAAGTGCTGTTGGCCATGAGTTCAGGGTAAGTGAATCAACAATATGTATTAAATTAGGTATTTTAAAGCAGAAACAGACACAAAACAAGAATACGTATTGTTCTGTTGATGAAAATGTTGTGAACACAACCCTGAAGGAACCTAACTTGCATTTCCACTAGGAGCAATGGTCAATCTTCATTTCAGTGTTTGCAAGGACTCCAATAGAACTTAACTACGGTGAATAATGAGAATTGACCCATATCTTTTAAATACTTCTTATGTGTAGGATTGTGACAGACATTTCAGCAGGCAGGTATGGACAACTTGGGAGTCATGGAGATGCATTACTGAAATGTTTCTCAAAAGAAGGAAAAACCTGGCTGATTATATTAGGAAAGGGAGAGGGGGATGCAAATGGAGTTGCTAGTTCTCTATACACCAAAGGGGATCCTTTTGAGAAAATACCAGCGGCAAGCTTTCCTGCTTCTGGCATTTATTTTTCCTTTACAAAGTTAATTTTTATTCTCACTTTTCAAGAAGAAAGTTTCTTGGCAGCTGATAATGGTACTTAACGGGAATTTATTTTGGGATCAGATATCTCTGCACTCCGCTCTTAGAAAACCCAAGCAGGCAACTAGCAGTGGATTGCTTCAGAACTTGACAACCATAAGGTTAAGATGTTTCTTGAGATTTTCAATAATGTAGTTAGAGAAGGCCAGAAAGAACCAATTTATCGATGTTAGCCCCTTTACCCCATTTTGTCCGAATGACTCAATCATTGTGCTGGATCTTGTTTCTTCTGGGAATTCTAAGGGGTGTTAGAATGAAATTACTACCACTCAAACATTTTGTTCTTGTTGTTTTTGAAGGAAAGCCTTGTCCAAAAGGCTTCTCTTTTCTCCTTTCCTGGAGTGAAATACAGAGATCTTTAAACAAAGCTGGATAGGTGGCTTAGAAGATGTTCCTCCCATCGAGCCTTCAATTTTTTAAAGTATCTATTACTGAGAAACAGGCTTCTCAGGTCCTGGCTGGCTATGAAGTGCTTAATAACCAGCAGCTCCATCTTTGAGTTCTTTCCTGCTGTGTGTCAGACTCAGCTGGCCCAGCCCAGGAGGATGGAGAACTGACTTTGCTGTTTTTCTGCTTCTTTGCTCTACTCCCCTCATTGAGTCAAGGTCCCTGGTTTTCATTCTCCATCTTTCCCACTTTCATTTTCAGGAAAAATCACCAAGAGTTTCTGAGAATATAAACTGGTGTGGACATTTTGTATGATCAATCGGCAATGTCAATCAAAATTTCACAGGTACTCAGCTTTAATCTATCAATTCTGCTTCTAGAAATTTTATCCTACAAATAAATGTACAAAGATATAGGTATAAAAATGCTCATAAGGTGTTTCTAATAATAAAAACAAAATGACCCCCCATAAAAAACTTAAAGACAACTTTCAATATCATATTTGAAACCCATTAGAAAGATAAAAGCATATCTCTGTGTACTGACCTGGAATATCTTTAACTTTTTATCAATGATATACGGCAAGTTAAAGGAAATATGTAATATAGGCAAATTTGTAGAAATGAAAAGAAAATGTGTGCACAAAAAATGTATAAAAGGATAATACCAATCTGTTGATAATAGTGATCTTTGAGGCTATTTGAATTTGGTATGAGGTGGATGGGGAGTGGGAGAACAGTTGGTGGCTTTTACTTTTTATTTTATATATATATTTCATTGTTTCTTTTGTTATAATACACATGGATAATTTTATAATGCTATAGCAATTTTTATGTCTTATTTTTATTCAGAGAACTCGTGTGGAGAGGCAATGATTACACCATCATTTACCTATTGAGTCACCTCAGGTGATATTGTTGGGCTGCAACACTCAAGTATGCTGCCATAATCATCCATTTTATTGATACGGGATGGATTTCAATTTTTACACCTCATATTTAGTGTTGCCCCAGTACCCTGTTTAGGTCTGACATTAATTAACTGGAGCCCAGGTATACCTAGTCGCCTTTGGCCTAAGAAAAACTTTACCTCATTGTGTGGCTAGAGGCTCAGCCTCTTGTTTCTCTCACTAACCTGAAACTAATACATCTCACAATTGCTGACAACGTTAAAAACTAATTGTCAACACGTGAGTCCAGTAAACAGTTTCCTTCCTTGTAGGTGTGTTCTTTGAACCACCCAATCCACAACCTGCATGGGAAAGCCTAAGGGATAATGTTGTGGAGCTTCCTAAAGCAAGCCCTTCCAGACATCTCTTGCTTCCTTTCGCTCCTCCTTGCTTATTGAGCTCTCTGCTGTTATGGACTTCTAGACTTCCCGTCAGTCTCCTTTCAGCACCCCAACCTCTCTGGGACCTGTGAGTAGTAAGTTTCTTGTTTCATGAATTTTGGTTTCACACCCTCATCCTGTCTCACCCGACACACATGACACATCTGAATCTCTGTGCGGAATCAGGGCTCTCCTAGAGAGCAGCTAGCTTGGCTTATGGCAGCTCTTGATAGAGGAAACTCAAGAGCAAATTGGAAAAATGTCTCAACACTGTTCAACGGGTATCTGTGATGTATCAATGGATAGGTATGGAGAGTATTTGGCCATGAAAAGAGGAGCTGCCGAGAAGGAGGACTAGTTAAAAGAGATTTAGTTTATAAGAGTTGAGAACTCTCGAAATGGCTGTGTATTCACTAAAACTTAATGACCTTGACCTATGTGTTTGGGTCTCATGTAACAACACTGATTTTCCTTGACAGATAACAGGAGCAAGAAAGAAGGATATTAAAGAGTTACTCTGGTCTGAATCCACAGTGAAAATTCCAGCAGCTGAGGTATCAAAGTGTCATCCATATCAGTTAAAAATATGTGTGAAGCCTCCCCATCTGTTTGTTGAAATGGCATAATTAGTTATATGCTCTATAAAAATGATTTGACTCATCCAGTCCTGAACAACCACTTTGCTCGCTTGTTTTAGGTATTAGGCATGATTTAAGTATTGAGTGGATTATTCACTTGTGCTTGATAAAGTTGGCATCAAAGTATCAAAGCATTTCAGTGCTGTGGAGCTGACTGCTGTTAAGGTCTGAAGCACTGATTTTTATGTCTAAATTCACTCCACCATCTGTTGTGATGGGAGAAAACTCTTCTCGTTGCTTACTTAAAAATATTAATGAAGAAACGTCCCTGAAGATTATATGTAAAAATGTCATTCAACTTTAGGCTGTTATGTTATTTTTTGGTACCAGGGATCAAATTCGGGTCCTTGTGCTTGCACAGCAGGCAGCGAAACCACTGAGCTAAATCTCTGGCTCTAGGCTCTTATGTTTTAAAACATGTAGAAATTAGATGAGTCAGTGAGACAAGGAAAAAATTTTTGTGTCCAAAAGTAAGGAAACATTTTCATCGCAGACCTTAGGGATGATGTCAAAGAACAATTAGGTAACTTTGCTAGCCAAGAAGAATCCATATGATCTGTGAATATCCCTTGAATAGAAGATAGGAAAGAGGCAGGGGGAAACATCAAGACTTACCTCTGAGCAATTAAGAAATATTGAATAAGTGAACATAGGGATCTCCTGTGGACAGGTGGGAGTGGTGCTTAGTACTTCCTGGTGAGCATAGTGTTTTCAGTATTATTGTATTGAAGCCTGTCTCCCCCTTTAGATTTAATAGTGTTTAGTTTTATAAAATTGAGTGTTCTAACATTGTTGGAACATAAACTTACAGTTGTTACATCTTGTTGAATTGATTGCTTGATCATTGCCTAGTAACCTTCTTTGTCACTTCCTATAGCTTTTGTTTTAAGGTCCATTTTTTTCTGATTTAGTATAGTTATTCTTGCTTGCTTTAGGCTTATTTGCATAGGATATCATTTTTTGACCTTTCACTTTGAGTCTCTGTGTGTGTTTACAGATGAAGTGTGCTTCTTGGAGGCAAAATATTGTTGGCTTTTTTTGTGTGTGTGGTCCCTTGCCTTATTCCTGGACTTTTAATAAGTTCATATATAGCCAATCACACCTTTGGCCTCAGATGTCAAATGTCCTGGTCTTCTGGCTCTCTAGAGTATTATTGCCCTCTGCATTCTAGCATCTGTCTCTTACAGTATAGGTAACCCAGTGGGCTTGAGTAAGAGTAAATCTACTGAGGCAAGTTGCATTCATGATGCTCCCAAATCTAGTACAGTGGAATATCTGTGCAGTTCCAGATGCGGGAATGTGCAAGGGTTTCTGAACCCTAGATCAATCTAAACTCAGAGAGGATCTCACTTCTCCTGACTACTGCATTCCTGAATCCTTTGAGGGGAGGATGTGAGATCCTTTTCCAAAGCAAGTGTAGTACTGTGCAGATTTCAGGTTACTTATTTTATGCAAGCCTGTGAAGATTGTGAAACTTTCCAGCAGCTAAGATTGCCAGTGTCTGCACTGATAGTTCTGGGATTCACCCTTTCATTCATATATAGAGGAGACTATACCTCCTCTAGCTGTGGAGCCAGGATGGCAGGTGCCAGGGTATTTTGTTTCTCCTACTATACTGTTGTTCCAGGTCTCAGAATCTTAAAAAGTTCATCGTTCTCTTGATGAGTCCCAGTGTTCTTCCACATTCACTCATCTCAAAATTCAGATACACACTTGTGACTTTGGTTGTCCTTTATCAAGGAGGAAGTAAGTGCTGGGCTCCATTATTCAGTCACCTCAGATCTCTTCTTGGTGATTGGTGTTAGAGATTTTTAATCCTCTGCTCTTCTGGAATATTCATAATTAGTGGTGTATTCATTTTTTATGGGCCCTTTGAGGATATGACTAGTCTTAGACTTTCTCTATAGGAAAATGTACATTTATGTGCATGCACCAACATTATCAAAAAATTACAGTGGGCTTATATAAGGTGACCAGTTGTCTGCATGTGCAGTCTTCCTCAGGACTGAAGAGTTCTTTGGGACTCAGGGCATTCAGAAGACCAGAATGATTGGTTACCATGATGTGTGTACTCCCAAAAGTTCTTTTGTGAATTTATTTATTTATTTATCTTTTTTGGTACTAGGGATCAAACTTGGGTCCTTATGCTTGCACAGCAGGTGGCGAAACCACCGAGCTAAATCCCCGGCCTCTTTTGTGAATTTTTAAGTGCTCAAGTATCCTTCCTGAAGCTGTTAACATAGCAGAAAATATTAAGTAATTACTGAGGATCTACTGAGAGTGGATAGAGAATAGAGCTGATGAAGGAAATATTTTGGCTGTCACTGATGTAAGGATAACTGCATAGTAGACTTCTGTATAATAGGACTTAGAGAAAACAGATCCTACAAACACTGATATCACCACTTTGGGTGACAAGATGAGCGGGTATTTATTGATGAATTTCCATAGTTACACCCACTCCTTTCCATTCATCAAAAATAACCAGTAGTCTAAATTTTGATACAACAATTATGAAATACCAGTTGAGGGTGAGGATGTCCTCATGATGCAGGAAGATGAGCATGATGAAGAACACTTAGACCATCTCTTCTAGGAGACCTTTTCTAACACACGGAAACCTAGTCACTGTCATATACAAGTAGTTAGGCTAGTGAGTGTTTCTTGTAGCTGAGTCATTTTGTCAGCAACCTCTGAGAGAGACTAATTAAGTAATCCCTTGTCCTTGAGGGCAAGTTATGTATTCACTAGATATGAATTTTGACAAACTACTGCTGTATGACTTTCACAGTAATTTTTATGGTCTATATCGTTAAGAAATAACATTAATCCCACTTAAGAAATAACATTAAACTCAATGGATTTACAAAGAATTTTCAAAAGGCTTATTGTCATGTTTTGTTTTGGGTATGTAGTAGAAAGTAATCCAGGAAGCTCTAATAGACACCTTCTGGAGAAAGTAGCTTTTAGCCATTCTTTCTGTACAAAATGCGCTAAGCTAGTACCCATGGCCTACAACCCCTTTTACTGCCTTGCCCAGCTACCTGAAGCAGGGAAAGCAATTCTGGTAGATAGTGCTAAACCTCTCCAACATCTGCTCTCTTTTGTTCCTGGTAGAGAAGTAGTCACATGACCTTATTGTCAGAAGGTAGGGCCATGATGCCATATCACTCTATCTGGACAATGAATTTATGAGCAAATGTAGTACTCATCACTTCCAGGGTGAAATGCCAGAGCACACCTGAAATGTGCAGGCACTGTCTTCCTGTACTATTGAAGAGGAAGTTGTATGTAGAGTTGGTGGAGGCATAAGATTGAAGCAGTCTTGGAAGGGGCTATCTTTGATGGTTATCAAATCAAGAATAGATGTTGAATGTGTCACAAATAAACTTTTTACTGGGTTAGGCTCCTGGGATTTCAGTTAATTTACTGTTTCAGTATACTTTGGCCTATTCTGGCTATTCTGCATCAAACCAAGAACATCCAACAATAGATGATCACAAGAGAAGATGCTGTTTTTGACCTAACTTGTGTAAGAGCTCTCTCCAATAGAGGAGTCCATATGAAATGTCAGCAACCCAAGCCAGCCAACACTTACTTCTCAAATACACTCAGAAAGGGCGAGTTATATGAGCTCAAAGTCTGTTTTCCCAGAGGTGACCCATTTTTCTCTGAGAGCTGTTCTATGTCTTAGCCTTAAAATTGCTGGAACTGAGAGCAGCTAAGGAGAGAAATGTATAGTAGTCTGTGTTATCCTATATTCACTTGTATCCTTGTGCTAAACCCACAGTATCTAAGAGCAATTTTCAAACCTTTGTAAGTGCATGCCCTTGGCATCTGTGGGGGAAAAACAATTGAGTGAATAGCTTGTCAGAATCTTCAATTTTCTTTGACAGTAATAATAACTAACATTTACATGACATGCAAATTTGGGAATCATTCCATATTTTCAACCTCTTGATGAGGCCTTCTCTGACCACCCTATTTGAAGGGGTAAGCACTCCCCCATGCTATTACCCCTCATACTCCTTCTCTGCTTTATTTTTTCCTAGCCTTTGTCATCATCTAATATATGAAAATTTTTGCTTAGTTGTTATATTATTGAATGAAAGCCCCACAGAGACAGAAATTATTGCCTACTTTTTCCCTGTTGACTTCGAGAGCCTTGAGGAGTTTCTAGCACATGGTAGATGTTTGTTGAATGTGTTGTGCTGTGTAACCAAATGGAGACTCTATAATTTACCATAATTCTGTGAGGGTGAGTGAGGTTGAGGTGGGGGGTAAGGCAGTTAACTCAGCAGGGCTGCTTCCCCCAAAAGGGTCCTCAGTACAGAAGAGGCATGAGTCTTGGAATGAGCCAAACGGGACAAACACTTTCATAAAGGGTCAGAGAAAGATGATAATGGTCCTTGGATTCAAATTCAGATTTGTTTAGTTCTATAATTTTTATTCACTTATATTTGGAATATAAGTGGAATTTGGATTCATTTACTGAAGAAACCTATGCTAATATCTGTTTAGTGGAAACTGAACTTGGTGTTGGACTTCCAAGTTGAGTGAGGTCCTACATTTCCCATTTTGAAGCTGAGTGGCTCTAGATTTTTCTCCATTTGTATTTGTACTCCTCAGCCCATAGTCTAGTCTTCCTCCTCAATTTCTCCCTATGCTTAGGAATACTGACCTCTATGGACTGCCTCACACCAGCTCCCTTGTCCTCTGGTTTCTTGTTGGGATCACTCAATGGGGGGGGGGGTACAAGCAAGATATCAGAGTTCACAAGAAGAGAATGGTTGAGATATAAGTGCTTAATTCCAATACAGCTATTATCCCCTGTCCCTTTCTTGCCTCCCTGTTACAGCAATAGGTTCTGTTGAGTGGCTACTCTTTTTTTGTGGTACCATGGATCGAACTCAGAACCTTGTGCTTGTGAGGCAGGCTCGGTGCCACTGAGCTAAATTCCTGGCCCGGGGGGCTACTCTTTATGGCTGTGGGTCTCCCTGGATTAAGATAACATCATTTCTCCTTAGTAAACCTTACTCAGTCCTTTTAAGCCTAGGGATGCTAACAGCTTAACATTGTTGTTAGTTTCTGGGTGCTTCATCATCTCTTCAAGATTGGGTGAATTGATTTCTGTGGCTGATACAAGACCCTTAAACAAGTCATGCAAACTTTCAGTCTCCATTTCCTTTTATGTAAAATTTGGAGTATAAAATTTACCAAAGTGTTATGGTTATATTTCAATTGCTCATCCAATTACTTAGTCCAAAGTCAATGGGCAATGGCTGTTAGCCACTTAAATAATTTTATGACTATTCTCTTAGGACTTAGATAATTAATGGTATCTGAATATACAATACCATCTTAAATGATAGGAAATTACTCCTTCACCTCAAACTCCTAGCAATCTCAGTGGGAGGACAAATGTGTGTCTCTGTGGGCTGCCCAGTGAAGGCTTTACCATTCACTGTAGTTGAATTCTAGAAACAACAATAATGTGGTACTTCAGTAGTTGTCATTAATTGGTTCTGGGAGGTGTGACGAGTACCAAAAACAAGGAATACCAAACCAGTTGTTTGACCCTGATGATTTGCAGCTTATGCATTCAGTTCCAAACATATGATGAGTATCAGGACAAAATTTTTCTGACAAAATGCAGCAAGTACCAAATTTAAAGTGTTTCAAAGCAGTTGATTACCAAGGTCTGACTAATAGTTAATGCTTTGGGGATCATATTTTGTTGTGTACTATGCTAAATACTTTAGTCAGTTAATCCTCATGTTGTGGCTTATGTCTAGATTCCCCCCAAAGCCTCATTCAGTCTTTTTCTAAGGTAGCTAAATCTGGAATTCGTGGTGCTAGGATTAAGGGTGTGTGGTTACTAAACCACTGCACATGAGTGATTGGTTTGGCACCACCCTAATCCCAGTAGTCTGAATAAGATAAAAGGAGCAGAAAGACAGTTAAGTCCCTTGTTGCCTTTGCTACCTCGTGCACACCATGTTGTTTCTCCTCTGAAATGCCTGTTTGCCATTCCTGGCTTGGAGCCAGCCAGTTATGTACTGAAACCTCTACGAACTGTAAGCCAAATAAACCCTTTCCCCTCTAACTTTGGGTGTCAGATATTTTGTCTCAGCAGTGAGAGAAAAGTAACTAACACATCTCACAAAGACTTAAAGGGGTGATTACCAGTCAAAAACTCTGAGGACATGGCCTGCCCAAGGTCAATCTCAGCCAAGCAGAGCTGAGATCTAGCCCTTGTCTAACTCAGTCTTTCTGTCCCTAAAGCCTCAGCTCTGCAATCCTGGTTAGAGCTAGACAAGGGCAGTCCTCTCTACTTCCTTCCAAAAGGAAGCTCAGGTTTCTTGGTTGTGCATATGCAGTCATCACTTCTTTTTCCTTTAGAGCTCCTTATTAGTCTCTCACATAAGAGGCAAACTGGGTCCCTCAGATCCTTCAGGCTTCCTAATGAGTTTGTAAGCCAGTGCAGGGAGCAGTGCTGAGTCTTGGGGTAGGCATGTTTGATTAAACTGTGGGGACTTCAAAGTGAGGTCAGAGGTCTGTGGAATCCATCAAAGGCAGCTTCTTGCCCGGAGCCACACCTAAGGATGAGAGAGTGGGAGGGATGGAGTGGAGTGAGGGAGAGGGGACTGTAGAGGCTAGTGGGGCTGGGGGGAGCACAATAAAGGCATCAGCAGGGGTGAGTGATGGGTTTCTAATAATGAGAAGCTTGGAGTGAGAGTGGGCCTCACAGAACCATAGAGGCAGAAGGAGCAGATCAGAGTGCCCACGCCAAGGATGCTGCCAGGGAGCTTGGCTGCAAAGGCCTTGAGGAAAAGGAGTTCAGACTGGCTTTCTCATTAGCTGAGATATTTGGAGTAAATAAACAGATTTCTCTGGAGCCCTTTTTTATTACATTTGGAGTCATCTTTCATCAGGGCTGGGAGAGGGAATGAAACATGTGCCTCTAAAGTGTAACTGTTTTTATAAATACTCAAATAAGATGGTCTGATCACTTATGGGAAAGAAAAGACAACTTACTTGAAAGTTTTTACTTTCTCCCACCCTCAAACAAAGAAAACACTACATGTATATGTTAGCCTTTAAAAAAAGAAAAAGAAAAAGAACCTTTGGCTTTTCTTGGTGACTAAGAGAGAAAGAAGACAGTTGATACATCAGCTGTCTCACTAGGAATTGCTTAGCTGAGAGCTGGGGGCCTGGACATAACCTTAAGATATTCAGTAAGGCGGGTCTTTCTCCACATGAAGTCTTCTCAAGATAGGCCTTGATAATGTCTTTGGTCCACATGGAATAAATGCTTGTGATGTTTTGTTTAAGCCATGTTAGCTGAAGGCTCCCTGCTTTTTGGGATCCAGGTAACATTGGCTTCTATATTAATGAGAGGGGTTACATTTTCTAGGTCATCTTTGGCTTTCTAAGAGTTCATGGATAGTTTTGTCAGTCTATATATCCATTATTGTGTAGAGAAATTTAAAGTGTAAAACTAGGCCCTTTTTTTTGTTGTTTTGTTTTGTTTTTCGGTACTGGGGATCGAACTCGGGTCCTTGCACTTGTGCAGCAGGCGGTGAAACCACTGAGCTAAATCCCTGGCCCACTAGGCCCTTTTTTTGATTCCCAAAAGAAGACTCACTTCATAGAGCATATTGTTTGTGTAGTAAAATCAACTGAAATTTTGAGGAGCAGAGGATGTTTCCACTAAAGCAAATGTAAGCAGACTAAAAATCTGAATATTAGGCATCCCTTACATCAAAGCCCTTCAAGTATCCCACAACAGGAGATTCCCCCTAATTATGTCTGTCACCTCCATGATATCTCTGCCTTTGGTTAATTTGGCAGTTCTCCTTGCCTCTCACAATTTTCTATTGTCTTATTTCTTATACTATCCATACACTACAACCACCACCAATGTCATTACATTACAGTTCTTGTATAGAAAAAAGTTCTTTCTCATTTAAAACAATTTAATGTTCACTTTTTAAAAAAATTTATAATTGCAGATTTTACTCATGAATTGACAAAAGCTTTTAGAGTATAAAATAACCAGCCTTTCTATAAAATATTGATTTTAATTATACATAGTGATATACCAAAATAAGAATGTTTTTATTTCTAAAGTAAATATTTTAGTCAAAGTTACATCTGAATCAAATATTTCTTTCATCTTTTCCAAGAGGTTTTAGTTATTAACTACAATTATAGTTGTTAATATTATATAGTAACACTTTGTTTAAAATATATTATAAACTTTTTCCTCATTAATTTAAATGAAATATAAAATTAAGGATTTTGTAATATGATTCACATTGGAAAACATTTATAATGGTATGAATTACTCTCATACAGAAAATGTCATTGGAATTACATAAAATATTCTGATGCTTGAAATGATCACTTTTGATGTCTCAGCTTGCAGTGTCCTTAGAGTCTGTTCCTTCCAAGCGTCTTAGTGCTGTGAACTGAATTGTATCCCCCAATCCAAATGCAAATTTTGAAGTCCTGATCCTATGTGATGTTATTTGGAGGTGAGGCCTTTCTAAAATGATTGGGTTTAGATGATGTCATGAGGGTGGAGTCCTCATGATAGGATTAGTGCCCTTTTAAAAGGAGATACCAGAGATTTATTTCTTTGCTCTTCTTTCTTCTCTACTGAATGGGAGGGCAGTTAGAAGTCAGCCATCTTTAGGCCAGGAAGAGTGACCTCACCAACACCTGACTGCTGCCTTTCCAACGTCCAGACTGTAGAACTGTAAGAAAAGAAATATCTGTTGTTTAAGTCATCTGGTCAATGGTATTCATAGCAGGTATTTTTTCAAGTAAAGGCAGATACCCCCACCCCTACGACCATAAGGAATGTTATACCAGATATTAGGATAATTTTCTTTTTCATATATTACCTTTATCCCTCTACTTCAATCTACAAGTGCCAAATTTTCTAATTCCTCCTTTCAGCATCATATATAGTGAAAAAATTGCAACTTTCAGGGGTTGGAGGTGGTTCCTGATGGTGCCTTTAATTGCCTGTGGGTTTACACTCTAGTTTATCTGCTGGTCAAGTGGAATGGTGGAATAAATAATTTGTAAAGTCAATTCCTGTTCTGTACTATATGATTCAATGATTTACAGAGATGATAATCTGCAGATAATCCCTGAACAATAGACACATCTTTGATCAGAAAGGCTGACAGTATAAACTACTGGTATCTACTCTTGGGAGTTTATCTATGAATCCAGAAAGGCAATCCTGAGAAGATGCTTTCTATAGTTCACTTGAATTTCACTTAATAGTTAAAGTCAGGACTGAAATATCAAAAAGGTTGTGAAGTGGCTCCTTTTTCATAGCACCATCTCAGGACCTATCTCTGTTTTTATGTGAGGCCTGGAATGAAATAGTTGAGATGTCTTTCAAGATCTTCCATTAGTTTGAATTATTTTTTAGAAGAAGGAAAATTTTCTACCATGCATCATTAAAATTCTTTGTCATTCTCTAAATATTTATGGAATCCTTAATAATATCTCATATTACTCTCCGTAACATGATCACTTATCTCAAAAAAATGTGTTCTTTGAATCATCCAAGGATCTTGATAAAGTAAATTCCCTAAATCCCTTTTTAATTAAGGAAGACTCAAATTCATTGCACCCTGTGCTAAAGCACACACCCTTCTCAGCATTTGCTGCTACTCTTTGAATCCAGAAGAATGCAGAGATAGCCCATTTGGTTTTATCTAGGTCAGGCCTAAAAGACTCCTTGTGGGAAACATGAATTTCCCGTCTTAACAAAGATAAAATAATCACTAATTTCTCTGAATTTGTAGAAAAAGTTTTTGAGACAGCAACCAGAGGGATTGAGGGGTCACAAAGCCAGCTGGACAATCACTTTTAGAAACAATAATACAGAATCTTATGTTAGGAAATGAGAATTCAGTCCTTGGCTGTGTGCTTGGGCAGAGTTTCCTACTGTTTCTAGGGATACTGAATGGAGAATGCTTTCCCCATGGAATTGTCTTAATATAGGTTAACCTCAGCAATATAGGTTTTTGTGTCTTTCAGGGAGCCTAGTACATGGGCTCTGTCTCCCTTGCTTAAGCTCTGAACTAATTGAGAAGTAAGATAAAAAGAATCAGTAAGCTTTTGCTGATGGACATTGCCTTGTGTAATGTTCAATTTAGGGTGCTTGCTCCTGGCTCTCTGATGCTCATGCTATAACAACATCTCTGAAAGAATGCAAAGGCTCACACCCATTCTCCATTCTGGGTGAAGCAGGAAAGAGGAGGCCAAACCCACATGTTCAGGACCTTTAGTATCTTTATTCCACCACATCAAAAAAAATTGTGTATGTGTATGTGCATGCATGCGTGTGTGTGTGTGTTACCCAAGTTACCCAAGCCCATTCACCTTTGTAATGAGAGAGAAGGTGAATTTAGAGAAAAATTTCCCTAGTGGAAAGCATTAATATTGGGGACAGCTATTTTCTTCTAACATTGGTAAACATACTCTGAAATGTACTTCATAATTGTCTGTATTTGTTTTTGTTTTGTTTTGTTTTTGAGTCAGTGTCCTGCTATATATTCTTAGGCTGGCCTTGAATTCATTATGTAGCACAGACTGGCCTTGAACTCATAGCAATCCTCCTGCCTCAGCCTCCCAAATACTGGGGTTACAGGCATGCACCACTGTACACAGCTATATTCATTATTCTTGATTATTAAGAAGAAATAATGGAATTGGAATATGATAATAGCTAGCATTTTTCCAGTATTTACCTTTAATAATATTCAGACTGGGGATATATCTCAATGGTAGAGCACTTACCTAGCATATGCCAAGCTCTAGGTTTAATCTCTAGCATCACACACACACACATACACACACAATCAGTACGTACTTAGCTTTGTCAATTCCCTGGATAGTCTCTTTACATATATTATCCCATTTCATCTTTTCATCTTCCTTTAAAGAGTTATTCTTTATGTTTTACAGGTAAAAATGTTGAGGCGTAGAAAGGCTATGTACCTTTTCCTGGGTCACAGAGCTGGTATAGCAGTTATTTATTGTATCTATTCAAATATTCAAAATCTCCTGGCTGAAAGTACCACTTATATATTCTCAGAAATATGTACTCCAGGCTCCAAGGTAGTGCTGGCTGGAATGCGTTTCCTCCCAAATCTCCTACCTTGGTGGGGAAGCTGGAAGAACTGGAATACAGGTAAAACACACATTCTCTCTATCTCATTCTTCTACACTAGTGTCTCTGCACATGGGCGCAGTCTCAAGCCAGGTAGTTGGACTTCATTACATTAGTGGTTTAGTCTTCAATAGTGGAATACAGAAATGGCCAGAGCATGAAGTTCAAGACCTGGAAGTCATAGTGCATCACTTCTACTGTATTCTATTGGTCACAAAGCAAGGCACAGGCCAGCACAGATTAAAGGAGAGGGGAGACAGATTCCACTTTTCTAAGTATGTTGTGATGTATATGTTCAGAGATCAAAACAACTGTTGGTGGGGGGTGTCTGAAGATAATTGTTCATGGAAGTGGGAGATTGGTTGTTATGGCTTGTGTTTAGATGTGCCCCCAAAGCCTCATGCAGATGAGGTGGGGCATTCTTTTTCAGAGGTGGCTGAATCTAGAGTGTGTGATGCTGGGAGTAAGGAAATGTGGTTACTAAACCACTACACGTGAGTGATTCGTTTGGCACTGCCCTAATCCTGGTAATCTGAAAAAGATAAAAGGGGCAGAAAGACACTGTTAAATTCCCCTTATTGCTTTTGCTACCTTTTGGGTGCCATTAACTGTTTCTCCTCTGTGGCACCCCTCTGCTGGTACCACACTGCCTAGGAGCCAGCTGATTATTGACAGAAACCTCTACAGACCGTAAGCCAAATAACCTTTTTCCCCGTACCTTTGGGTGTAGGGTATTTTGTCTCAGCAGTAAGAGAAAAGTAACTAAGATATTTTTATAGAAAAATAGAGTCTTGATTCTACAGTTGTTGGCCCCATTGATCTACTACCATCTCCTTGGAACATAATTTGAATTGATAATCAACCAAAGAGGCCATCTGCCTTTACATCCATGTTTATATTAAAAAATTTTTTGGTGTACTAGGGATTGAACCCAGAGCCTTTGCACTGAGCTACATCCTCAGTCTGCACACCTGTCTACCCACCCATCCATCCATCCATCCATCCATCCAGAGATAGGATTTTGCTAAGCTGATATGTTGCTTAGGCTGGTCTTGAACTTGTGTTCCTCTTGCCTCAGCCTCTCAGAGTACTAGGATTATAGACATGTGCTACCATGCCCAGCTTAAAACTATTTTTGGGAGAGGTTGTCCTAAGAAAATTTCCATCATCAAATAAGTTTGGAAATTGCTGTACAACAAATCAAGTTCTTGGAAAAGCTGCATATTTTATGACCTTAAAAAACCTGTATAACTTTTCAAACTTCCTCTGTTCACTTTATCATAGAGACAATAAAATAGCTATTAAAATATCATATAAGACCCACATTACATGGAGGCCAAATTTTAACTAAGATGTAGAGTACCAAATGCTAAGGAAAATCCAAGAAGGAACCCCAGTCTTATCCTCCTTGTTCATGATTCCCTGATTCAAACTATGATTAGTCCATCCTAACTAGTTCACTGTCCTCAGTCTCTATTGTCCTAGTTCCAATATACTTAGTTATCAGAATTGTTTCTCTAGAATTCAATTTAACTTGTAATATACCTTACATGTTAGTTTTCTTTAAGCTATATAAACCATTTAGTTTCATATAAGCAAAAATAAATATATCAGAAGAACAGTGAAATCTCAGAGAATGGACAAGATGAATAAGAGCCAGACTAGCACAGGGGCTGGTTGCATTGAGGTTAGTTTAAGTGGGTAACAAGGTGGCAGGAGCACTATGTAAATGACCCTGACCTGCTGATGACTAGAGGGACAGCTGTTTGAGGTCTTCAGTTTTCTCCTCAAGAGTCAGGGTCCAATGCAGGAGCATCTGATTGGCCTAGTTTAAGTCACATAGTTTCACAGGATGAGTGGAGACCTCAAGGTCTCTGGACCATGAACTCTGACTTACAAAAGTTCAACTTCTAAGTTTTTGATTTTACAGTGGCGTAAAAGCCATATGCATTCAGTAGAAATTGTGCTTTGAATTTTTATCTTTTTCTGGACTATCAGTATGCTCTACAATATTCTGTTGTGTTGCTGGGTAGTGGCAGGAAGCCATGCCTCCTCTGATCATGAGAAGAATTCTCTATAGTTCATTGGCTTGCCAAACTAGGATGTGTAGAAGCATTAGACATATTAAATACATTTTGATTTGCAATATTTTAAACTTATAGGCGGTTTAACAGGGTTGTAACCTCATTATAAGGAAAGGAATATCTGTGTATGTAGTTGAGTCAATCCCAGTAATAGAAAGCGGACTTCTTTTAGGATATAAATCTACTGAACTTCCATGTTATGACTTTTCCTGGGGCACTGGATCCTGTGTATGTATACATGACCTTTAGAGTGTATTATTAGCCTAAATTTCTACACTCATTTGTTACCTTTTTGCTTTTTCTGCTCTGATCACTCCTTGGACATTCCATGTTCTTTCATGCCTCTATACTCTGGTTCAATCTTTGTAGAATATCCCTCTTACTCCCTACCTTTTATCCTTATCTGGAAAAAATCCTATTTGCCCTTCACGACCTGATCTGTATGTTATTTTTTTTTTTGCCTTCTTGATATTGTGAGTCAGAATTAAACTACCCTCCACATAATTCTGTGTTAAAATACATGTCTCTTTATTGTGTTGTATTTTATTTCTTTATTTATGCACTTGTCATGACAAGGGCAGGGACTGTGTGTGTCTTACACATTTGCCTCATAAAAGTGGCATAGTTTTGTTTGGCTTGGGTTTTATTTGTACTGAAATCTTCATGATAAGATTGACATGTGAAGTGTACTAAACTAGAAGTTAGAGAATTCTTTCCTGGACTTTCATCTTTATGATCACTTAGTCATAAGACCTCAGTTTCCTTATCTATAGTAAGGAGATTGTACTAAATTGGAAGTTTACAAAAATAATAGCATTATAAGACAGAAATTAATTTCTCTCATTCAAGAAATTCTGAGACAAGTAGTCTGAGTCTGTTATGTGACACTACAAAGTCACCAGTGATACACACTCATTGAATTGATACACTACCCTACATAGAAAGTTGTCTCTCATAGTTCAAGATGGCTGTTGAAATCAATCCGGACGGCACCAAGGCAGGCAGTAGAAGGGAGGAAAGAGTGAATGAAAGCCATTTTTAGACATTTTTACATAACACTTAAATCTCATTGCCTAAAACAAACCTAGTGTGACACTTAGTCTTGATTGTCAACCAGACTGGCTTGAAAGATGCCTCTAAGGTTAGTAAAGCAGATTTTTGGGTATGTCTGGGTAGGTCATGGTGGTATGACTTTGGGGACTACATCTGGTCACTGGCCTCTTCCTTTCTCGTGCTCTTCCTCTGCCCTCTGCTTTCCATATGCCAATATTGAGCAGCTCTTCTCTATCATGCATTTTCACCTGAAGTTTCTGCCTTAGAGCCAGCAGACCATGTACTGAAACCTCTGAAAACCCAGAACCACAATAAATCTCTCCTTTAAGTTTCTGGTGTCAGGTATTTTTCCCAGCAACAGGAAAACTGACTAATACATCTGGCTGCAAAGAAAAGTAGAGAATGTAGATTTTCTAGCTGGGAAACAACACACTTAGCTAAACATAAAGGATTTTTTTGCTCCAAAAGTGAAAGAGAAAAAGGATAATGAGAGGTAACTAGCATTCTCTGCCATATCAGACTACTTTGGTCAAGGTGATTAGAAAAGGTCTCTTAGAGATTAAAATGGCTTAAACTTGAAAGAAAAGAAAGACTCATGGCCAAAGGCCTAAGGAAAGAATATTTTATGAAAAAGTAAGAGCAATTGCAATTGTGCTGAGTTGCAATAATAGAAACCATCCTGTGGTTCATCAACTTTTCACCAAATTCTGTATCATTTCCCCTTTTCTAGGCATTATGGAAGATTGTCTACTAAGTTTTCTTGCACTTAAGTTGAAGTCTTGTGACTGAGTTCTTGACAATTGGCCACAGTTCCATTTCTGAGCCTGGGCAGCCCCTCCCCCACCTCCTTTAATATTATGAATGCAACATATAGACCATGTAGATGTTCTAAAAGGGAATGAGCCTGAGTCACTTCTTATGGGGGGGTATAGTAGACTCCAATATGAGTGAGAAATAATCATGTAATTGAACCACTCATATTTTTGAGTGGTTTTTTAAATTGCCCCAGCATATTCTATTCTATTTTAGCTAATACAAATATGTTTAGAGAATATATAAAAAGCAAATATGACATGAATACAGTAGGCACAAAGTAAAGAGGGGATGGTATGAGATGAAATTGGAATGAGAGGCAGGTGTGGAAGCAAACAGACTAGATAATAAAGTTATTACAATAATCTACTTATAGAGATGATGGTCAGATAGAGAGATAGTAATTGAGATGGAAAGAAGACTATAGGTATATTGTGCATCAAGAAAATCTCCTTTTATGAAGAAAAAATAGAGATAGTTTGTTTGCAGAAAAGGTGGGCTATCTAGATCCAGACTCATTTTTGTCATCCCTTTACCTTTTACTATGACCCTGGAATTTATCTACAGAACCCTAAGATTCATGGGCACATGGTTTGAAAATCACTGGAGCTGATGCTATGAAGACACTTTCAACTTTTAATATTTTGTCATTTTATTGATTTCTTACTTGCAAGCTATATGGCATAGCCTATTTTAAATTTGGATCTTTTGTAAATTAAATATTGTTTGGAGCTCCCAGATTAATATAATTACTGAATTGAATCTTCAGAAACTGAGTGCCAAAAATTAGATACCTGATTAAGAACACATTTTAGAAATGTTTTTATTTCCCTGATTAAAATAACTAACACATGTTCCTTATGTGAAGTCTAAAAACAAAAACAAAAGTCATTCATGGTTTTGCAACTCAGAAATAGCCATGAATAGTTTAGATTTTGGTTTCATTAAAGTGAAGAGGAGGTCCTGGAGAATGTTGGGTAGTGAGCTGTCTTGGGGATGGGAGTAGAGTGGAGTGGGTATAGAGGGGCTGGTTTTGCAATCAGAGAGAGAAACATAGGGTGCAAATGTCTACTCAAATCTCTAGGTCTATGAGCCAGGCTCAAGGTCATCCATAGTCTTGGGCTGCAGCTACACCTTCAAGCCCTATATATTCTCCCTGGGTAAAGAATAGGCTGAAGAATCTTGGTTTTCCAGACAAAATTGTAGAATGGGAACCAGAAGGAGTAAAGTGCTAGTTTGGCTCAACCCCTTCAGTTGAGAGAGGTGGCCCAGTGAGCTGGGTTCCTTCATCTGGCAGGGGAGGCTCTGTGGTTTACTACTTCCCTGGGGCATTCAGTAGGTCACTAGAAGCAGCATGGCATTGTGGTTGAACAGAAACACTCTGACGCCATTAAAATATAATGTGGAAGTGGTATGAGATAAAATTGGAGTGAGAGATGAGTCTAGCTAGATGTTTTGGGACAAAATGCATGACCTTTTTGTGCCTGTTTCTTTTTCTTTAAAATGGGGATAGTAATGATGACTGTCTCAGTGAGTTTCTGGGAGGAATAAATAAGTTATTATAGGTAAAGTCCTTACAACAGTGCCTGGCACACAATAGCCTCCCAATAAATGATAGGCATTATCATTATTTAGTAGGGGAGTTAGGTCTTACTAACAAGCCTCTTGAATTCCTCAGCTCGATATTCATCATCTAGCTTTTTTTCCTTATACCTAATTGCTTACATTCCAGTCTCTACATGATAATTGCAGTCACATTTGAAAAAACATAAACTTGACCTTGATTTATTCCCAGTTGAAGTCTTCAGCGGTTTCCATATTGTCCTTGAAATAAGTCTTGTCATGTTGGCTTACTTGGGCCCTCTACTTCCTAGTATTTTCCTACCTCTTTCGTACACCTCTGTCCCTTGGCTCCCTGGGCATTAATGGTCATGTTCTACTGTTTCCCTGTAAGGGCCCATGTTCCCTCTATGCTGGGACTTTCGTTTCTGCTCTTTTCTCCATCTAGAACATGCCTTCCTTTCTTTCCCATTTTGCCTTATTACCTGCTATGCACCCTGAGGGATCTAGCTTAGGTATTACCCAGAGTGTGAGCAAGCTTAAGGGGGCTTTCTTTGATTGTTCATTTTATTAGTTAACCTCAACATTATGTGCTATAAATCCTTATGTTTTATACTATGTATGGAAACAATATGTATCATGAACAATGTATGTATATACTTGGCCATAAATAAAAGATTGGTAACAATGAAGCCAAAATGCAAATTAATTTTCACTTTTTATGAGTTGTGGGACTTTAAGTGGCCTAGGTAATCTCGCTCACATTCCCCCCACCCTTTTGCTCTCTTTCTCTCTTTCCTTCTGTAAAGAACTCTGAAAAACCATAGTATTTTCTTTTCCTATCAATTTTAATAATTGTCTTTCCTATTAATTTTTAAGACTCATATAAGTATCATCATTATATTGTATAATTTAATTCTTTTGTATCTACCACAAAGGACATAGTGGTGCTTAATAGATGACTAGAAGAAAGAATGAATGATAAGACATTTAGTGATAGAGCATGTACTTTTCAATTCTGACCCTCTTGATTCTCCTCTTCTAAGGACTCTTGTGATTATATCAGTCCCACACAAACAATTTAGACAATCTATCTTTTGATAAGTTGCAATGATTGGTGAGACTCTATTGCAGTGATGGTGAACCTTTTAGAGATTTCAATGATAGCAAACAGCCCACCGTGGCACACGTGCTATAGGTTTGCCATCGCTGCTCTACTGCCTGCTACTACACATGGGATAGTAATGTTGGCATGATATCATATATAGTCTTAACAGAGGCTCTTTTCACAAGTAGCATAAAGAGAATGAACTCTAGGGAAAAAAAACCTTTTAGCACCTTTTCTTTTGAAGTACTCTTAAAACCAACGTTCAAAAGAGCTACTAGTTGGCTTGGATGCTTTTAGAGTTACTAGACTATTAAGATAAACAAAAGAAGTGAGGGTAGTCACAAGGTAAGATATTATCATTTGGCATTTGGAAATACAGACACGTTCTCTTAACATCTGTTTATCTTAGAATATTTTTTTTAAAAATTGAGTTCAATATTAGCATCCTGACACTATTTTTTATCCTTTAAATTTTTAATTTTTATTAGTACATGTTTGTGGTATGTAATGAGTACATTTATTGTAGGGAGTTGGTATGATAAACACATTTTAATCCTTTTTTTCATCATTTTCTCCTCTCCATTCCTCCTCCCTCCCTGCATCTCTTGATCCCCTTCCCTTTTCCAAAAGATCTACGTCCCCATTTCTATTAACTTGTTTTTTGCTCTTTATTTTTATTTTGGTTTTCTTATAGGAGAAAAACTGTGATATTTAAACTTCTGTCTGATTTATTTCACTTAACATTATGGTCTTATAGTGCATCCATTTTTCTACAAATGACTAAAATTTATCCTTTTTATGGCAGAGCAGTATCCATTATGTATAAATACCACATTTTTATTAACCATTCATTTGCTTATGGACATACAGGCCACTTCCAAAATTTAGCTATTATGACTTGTGCTGCTATAAACATGGGTATATGTGTATAATTGTAATATGATTTATTTAACTCTTTTGGGAAGCTACCTAGAAGGGGAACAGCTGGGTTAAATGGAAACATTTCATTATTTTTAATTGTTTAAGCACATTAAAACCTAAAAAACAATTATAGAAAATAAAGATTGTGGTACCTTTTTAGTAATGTTGCAGACTTCAAATTTTTCTGCAGAAGCTTTTTCTGACAAATTTGATTTTAAAGAAGAATGGTAGGTCACACTGCTAGGTTATTTTTGACAACATATTTTTCTATGGTCTGATATCTAAATAGTCTTTTATTACATGTTTCATATTTTTCAGTAATGAGGATTGAACCTAGGTCCTCCAGCATACTAGAGAAGAACACTATCACTGAGCTACATCCTCAGCACTTTTTAAATTTTATTTTGAGGTAATATCTTGCTAAGTTGTCCAGGCAGGCCTCAAACTTACAATCCTTCTGCCTCAGCCTTCCAAGTACAGTAGCTGGGATTACAGCCATGTGTCCTTGTGCCTGGCTTGATTATTATCAGATAACATTGTAATTCTCGGCTTCTAACATTCTTTTAGTTAACATGCACTAACTTAATTACATTTCTAAAGTAATGTCAAGCATCCTGACACTTTTAGTATAGTGGTGTTATGGGATTTCATGGAAAAAAATGAGCTGATAGGTAGAAAAATATATTCCTTTTCCCATGTATGTATTTAGGAGCCTTTTATGTTGGATATTATTTTAATATTACCAATAGCTATTTTGGTTTTAGATCTGTATTATGTGTAAATTTGGTTTTTTGATATTTCATAGTATCTCAGAGTATCATAATTTTCAACTTCTCGAACAGAAAGTAGAATTTAGTTTGATAAGTCTGAGATCTGTAGCTGTAGATATGCAACAGTCTGGTGGATATGTTTACTTGAATCTCTATGATGCTCCTCAAACTTGATGACTCTAAACTGGAAACCTTTTCTCTTAAACAGGCATGTTCTCTTCTTTCTCTACTGTTCACTCAGTTTCCCAAGCTTGAAACTGCCATTTTTTATTTCACCTTCCCCTAATATTTACTTGGTTACCAAATTCTGTCAAATACGCTTCTTCAATATCTCTGAAATTTATCTCTTTCTCTTATTGACTTTATCACATTGGTTCTATTTTCTTTCTTGGTTCTGTTTTCTTAATACTGAGGTATTAAGGCAACTAACTAGTCTCTCTGCTCCTTTTATTTCTTCTCTGTACTGCAACCCAAGAAGATTTTCAAAATTACTAATGTGATCATTATTCCATTCTGCTGGAGAAAAATTATTGGTCTTAGGATAAAACCCAAGCTCCCTAGCATGGCCTATGGTACCATCCATGAATGATGAACACTCTCTATACCTTTTGAAATAAATGAGTGCCACAGTGAAATTAACCATGCACAGCTCCTTGGGTGTGATACACTCAGTTCTTGATTACATTCAGTCAGTCATTAAAGGGTGATTGAGTCCAGTCTGTGTACTAGGCATTGTCATTGTGACAGGTAAGCCCTAAATTCTCAGTCTTAGGGAGAAGTCAGACACATAAATAGATAAATATACATCTTTTTCCCCCCAAAGATAACAGTATGTTACAGAAACACAAAGAAAAAGAGTCCAACCTAGCCTCGGAAGAACTGAGAAAGCTTTCTGATGAAAGAGGTAACAATTAGTCTTAAATAATATTTAGTTCTCCACTCATCTCAATGTATTCCTTGAGATGAGTCATTTAGTTCTTTAGATGTATGTTTATGACAAGAAACATAAAATTTAATTTGTACCTTATGTATGCCAGGCATACTTGGATCTTGCTAACATTTTTCTTAGCATTACACTATAATGTCACCCATTTAAATAGTTCTCTGTGTTGTATCTATATAATCCAGATTAATTAAATAAAAATCAGTGTTAAAAAGTGAAACACACTAAGGACAGAGCTATTATTTTCACAAAGATAGTATTTTCAAAGATTTGATGAGGTGGCCATGAGCATCTCCTGCTGAAAGGAAAGCTTATTCCTATGACCCTGTAGTTTCTCATGTACTACATCATGGAACTTAAACTTTATACTAGTTTGGAAACATCTTTCTTCTACAAGAAATACTGACCAAATCATTTTCAGAAGTAAAATACTAGCTTTTAAGTTTTGGGGGCTCTTTTGGTAATAAGTTGGTGCTGTCTCTTCAGTTCTTTTACCACCTGCATCCTTCATCTTGTGTTGGGTGCAAGTAAAAACAGAGTCCTTAGGCTTCTTAATCTTAGTGTGACAGATATGACTAATGGCTCCTTTTTGTCTGGCTGTGATAAATCCAAACTGGAAGTCCTTGTGGAATTCACTATGAGGTCTCCACTTTTTCTTCAGCTCCCAACATACTTTCAGTAGCAGCAGCTTTTAGTGAACCAGAAGAAATTTCCCCAGAAACAAATTTGAAGATGAAGAATGTTATAAGGAACAAGCTAACAGCAACAGGACAAAATTCCTTTAGCAAAGTGAGGCATGGGCTTTCCAATAATCAGAAACAATGGAAGAGAAACATAAAATGTCCTATTAGAAATCTCAATAGTGGAGATGATTAAATGATGAATTATGAGATTGGGATTCAGCAACATTCTTTTTTCTAAAAGAAACTTTACTTTTTTGATTGAGTGAAGTTGGAATTCATATTTTATTCAAATTAGATATTAAAAATTTTAAAGACATTTGCTAATTTTACAGTGTTATGTTATCAGTTTCCAAATGTTATGGGTAATAAAAAAGTCAGAAATGAGTGCGTAATGAAGAGGACACTGGGCAGCTAGTGGAATCAATAGGAGTAATAGAGAACTAGCTTAGAGCTGGTGTAGCCATGGGAAATGTCCTGGCAAATCACATTACTCAGCTAGTCCAGTGAGGGCAGGATTGGTGTTTCCACTGAGCATGAAATGAGATTTAAATGGAAAAATTTAAAAAGAAGTCAACTCTGTAGACATCTTCAGAGTTTCATTTTATAATGAAAACTGTTTAAATAATTGTAATTATTTTAATTAATTGTGTTGGTACATTTTAGGTGTACAATATAATGACATTCATCATTGGAAATTTGCACCCTTACATAATCGCTCTTGGTTTTTATTTTTTCCCCTTCCCCTGCCCTCCCTTCAACCCCTCCATCCCTCCCTATTTACAAAGACTTTGTTTCCATTTTTTCATTTTCTCATATTAATTCCATTCCCTTCTTTCCTTTCCCCTACCCCTCCCACTTCCCCTTCCCCTTTGCACCTTTTCTTCCTATGTCACATTATCTATTATACCTTTTAGTCCTTATTTACACTTTCAGTTTCTCACACTAGAAAAACTATTTGGTATTTACATGTGTGTCCTATTTATTTCACTTAAGAGTATCACCTCAATGTGCATCCATTTACTTATAAATGTCTCTAATTTCTCATTTTTTATGGCTGAGTAGTACTTCATTTTATAAAATACCCCACATTTTCTTTATCCAGTCTCCAGTTGATGGGCAATTGGGCTGCTTCCAAGTTTTAGCTATTACAAATTGTGCTATGAACATGGGTGCACATATATTACTGTGGTATGATTCTTTTAATTCTTTGGGGAAGATACTTAGCAGGGGAATAGCGGGGTCAAGTGGGACTTCCAGTCCTAGTTCTTTGAGGTATCTCCATACTGATTTCCACAGTGGTTGCATCAGTCTACACTCCCACCAGCAGTGGAGCACAGCCATTCTTTCTGGAGTGAAGTGGAATCTCAGCGTTGTTTTCATTGCATCTCTCGAATGACCAGTGATGTTGAACATTTTTTCATGTTTCTTTGCTATTTCTACTTCTTTGTCTGAGAAATGTCTGTTCATTTCAGATGTCCATTTTTGGATTGGGTCTTTAAATTTGGGAGGCCTGATTTTTTTAGTTCTTTATAGATTCTAGATAATAGACCTTTGTCTGAGGAAGAGCAGGTGAAGATTTTTTCCCACATTGTAGGTTGTCTCTTCACACTGCTGGTGGATTCTCTTGCTGTGCAGAAGGTTTTTAATAAGAAGACATCCCACTTGTTGTTTGTACTAGTTCACGAGCAACTGAGGTTTTGTTCGTAAAATCTTTTCCTACACCAGTGTCTTCAAGAGTTCTACCTAACCTCTGTTCCAACTAGTTCAGCATTTCTGTTTTAATATTTAGATCTTTAATCTATTTCAATTTTAGTTTAGTGCATGGTGATAATGTTTAAATAATTATACCTTTATATTCCTGAAGAAAAAAATAAATGGGTAATCTTTTACCTTATTTACCTTATTTTGCTCAATTCAATTGTTCAGAAGATCAAAGTGGTAAAGAAAATGTAAAATTTAACATTTTAATACTGATGTTGTATACTGTTTTACTTAACACTTTGGGGGAGTAACTGCTTCTGTCATCAACTCAAGACACTTGTTGCTAAAATCAGTTTTTGTAATGGCAGTCAGCAAATAAAGGGATGGTTATTATTAAAAAAGAAAAAAGAAAAAAAAAGAAATGAGATATTCCAGCCGGTCTGGCTACACTGCTGAACACTGGATACTGGGAACCAGCACTGGCATAGCTACCACCGAAACCATATGAACCTGGACACCCTGACTGCTGTTGCCACCAGCGATAGTTGTTTGCAGTCATTTTGTCTTTTTTTGCCTCAGTATTGCACAATTCAAAGACTAGGGTGGGTATATCTCTTTGCAAGAGCCTAGGACATGTCCCTTTGTTTTACTTGGAAGCCAGACTGGAACAGATAGTTGCAGAGATGTTTAGCTTCTATATCAGGAGATAGATTCTGCTTCATGCCAGAAGTAGGAATTCTCTAAGAAGGCAGAGAATTCTGATAATGACCAAATGGAGACGCCGTGTCTACTATTCTTTCTAAAGTGTTGAAATTACAACTAACTCTTGTGAGTAATGACAACCGGCACTTCATTTCACGATCTAGATGGAGAATAATGGGGGTGCATAACTGAACCCATAACTGAACCCTGATAACTATCCCAGCCTTCTTGGTGAATATTCTGGCTCCTGGAGTTAGAACTTACCAATGTACCCTTTTTGTTCTTCAGGTTCTTCCCATCCTCTACTTCAATACTGCAAAATCCAAATGTCATTAATTGCCTGGATGTTCTGGTAAATTTTCTCTTCAACCTGAGGATTAATGAAAAAAGTGAATATAATGTAGTTGCAGAAATGTTACTTGAACAATTTTTAAAAATAAATGACCTTAAATTGGGTATGATAAACTTTTTTAGTATAAAGACAAAGTTTGTTTCTCAGCCCTATAAAAGCAGAGTTGCTATATAATAGCACTTGACACCCTACTATGTGCTGGATAGTTCCTATAAATTGTCTCATGTAATTTTTACTATGAGATAGATACCATTATTAGTACTATTTTATTAAAAAAGTGCTTTTAGTTACTACATATTGAAAATGAATAAGACAGAAGTTTAAGAATGCCTGTTTTCACTCACAATATAATTCTTTGAGACTGCTTCATGCCTACAAAAATCTCAAAATATAATAAAAAATTAAATTTTATCAAATGAAAGACATTGTTCTGGTATACATGGTAGAATAAATACTTATGTTTAACTGTTCTTCCTCTCTAAGTGTCACTAGACCATAAAGGAATTTTTAAAAAGGCATTCATTTACATGAATATAAGGGTATGAGTTTATAGCAAACTAATTTTCTAAAAATTGGAAGCAGCAACTTGGAGGAACCAGAAACAGCTAACTTAACTGAACAGAAAAGTTGAAGATATGAGCCTGCTGCATGAGAAGCCGATAAAAGCAAACAGATCGATCCTGCAGAACTTGAAAAAGACTCAGGAATTTGAGACCACAAGTATTTGGAAAAGTAGGAGGTGTAGGATGGGGATAGAAATAGAAGAATTGGTTAGAAATTTTTTATCTATATTATTAATCAGGCCTTCAGATCTTCTTTCTCAGGGAAACTCCCTCTCTATACTCTTATTGAGGATTTGAGGTTTACTATCTAGGGAGAATGAATTACAAGGCTCAAAATTGGAGAACCTATATATACTCTTTTGGCAAGATAAAGGCCCTTCACTGCAAACAAGATGTT
Organism: Heterocephalus glaber; assembly: GCF_053883595.1. NCBI lineage: Eukaryota > Metazoa > Chordata > Mammalia > Rodentia > Bathyergidae > Heterocephalus > Heterocephalus glaber. Next base: position 26,893,267 of record NW_028258294.1, on the reverse strand, counting down.
AGGTAGAGATATGTACACTGGAAATGAGACCTGTAATCCAGTCCCACTCAATTTCCTGACCTGCAATAAAGAAGCCTGAAACAATTGGCTTTATCCTAAAGTGTTCTTATTTGGGAAACTTAATGTGCCCCCCAAGTGAATTGCTATAGAGTACACTTTTGTGGTTCATCAGAAAGACAACAGGGTCTCTACCAGATTGTCATGCAGTGAAGCCCACTAGTCAACATGTCCTACTCAGAGGCATTTAATTTCCAACCAGTTACTCACAAATCATCAGATGTTTGGAGAAAGACTCTAACAAACTGAACAAACAAGAAAGGTAACAGTCTTTAAATATTCTAAAGAACCTAAGAAAATATGCCCACAAAGAAGAGATTGCTTTAAAAGATTGTGGGTAGTAAAAAGTAAAAGCAGAAATTAAACATTTGGTTAAGTGAGTGGGGAATGTTGTAAAATAAAGTTGAGAAAATATTTCAAAGTATTTCAGATTTCAAAATTGGTGCAAAAAGGCAAGAAAATTAAAGGAGCAGTTGATACCACATCAGATGTGACAGTGAGTCCCAAAAAGAAAGAGCAATGGAAATAAAGAAAAAATTACTAAAAATCTATGCTAAAGAGTGGCCGGGGATTTAGCTCAGTGGTTTCACCATCTGCTGTGCAAGCACAAGGACCCGAGTTCAATCCCCAGTACAAAAAAAAAACAAAAACAAAAACAAAAAAAAACTATGCTAAAGATATTTTCTGGAATTATAGGAACAAACTTTCAAAACGTCTGAGAGATTGGCCAGCAAAATAGAAGATGAAAAACATTACACTAAAACAAGGTATATCATCAGAAATATTTTGGGACACTAGAGATAAAGAGAAAATTCTAAATGTCAAAAGAGATTATAAATTACATTTTAGTCTATTTTCTGCTACTATAACAGAATACCTGAGACTAGGTGATTAATAAGCACTAGAAGTTTATTTGGCACATAGTTCTGGAGGCTGAGAAGTCCAACAGCCTGACACTGGCATAAGGTGAAGGCCTTTGTGCTGCGTGACTCCCTGGAAGAAGGCAAAAGAGCAAGAGGGAATGAAAGTAAGTGTGCTGGAGAGGGCTGGACTCTCTTTTAACAATCTTGTTCTTGTGAAACTGACCCACTCCTGCAATAATGATCCACTCACAGGGCAGAGAACTTGACCTCTTATTAGGCCCCACCTTCCACTGTTGTTGCCTTAAGGATCAATACACAAATTTGGGGGAACATATTCAAACCATACTATTTATGTGTTGATGTTTAGGAATTAAAATCAAATTAGATTCTTGAAACTAATACAGAAAGTTAAAAGACAATATATATTGTAGGGGTGGCAAAATCCACTTAGGGTCACAACTGTGCCTGAGAATTAAATTGACATAAAATAGATTCACAGGAAAAGAACATAGAAATTTATTCACAAATGTTCAGCCCTCATAAGGAAGTGAAGACCCAAAGAAACAATCACTTACTAACATAATGAATTGAGAACAGAGCAGTAAGTTCTGAATAACCAACTAAATTATGTGGGGAGTCTTAAATATACAGATTATTTTAATGAAGTCTTTGCAGAATTCTGTTGGATTTCTCATCCTTGGGGATATGGATGTTGCACCTTTCGCTTGGAAATTTCATTTTCATTTTTCAAAACAAATAGAATTAAGGTTGGAGTGATCTCTTTTTTTTTTTCTTTGGTACCGGGGATCAAACTTGGGACCTTGCTCTTTCAAGGCAGGCAGCAGAACCACTCAGCTAAATCCTCAGGCCTGGAGTGATCTTTTTATACCTACTGTTTTAAGTTCATTTAACTGAGACAGTATGCCAGAAAAAAGCATATTTTAATCCCTTCAATTTATAGACCAGAATTCTATATCCAGTCAAACTATCAATCAAGAAGAGGGTAGAAGAAATACATTTTTGGACCTGCACATTCTCATCAACTCTAGATCCTGAGTATCCTTCATAGGGGCTTCCCAAAGGTTGTTTATCTCCTGTGTAGTCAGGAAATTATCCAAGAGAGAAGAAGGCAAAGTGTCTTGGAGACAAGATTTATAACATAGGAAACAGGTGAAGGCAGTTTTTAGGGTAATTATGCTGTGACTGATTTCTAAATTGACTGGTCCTATTTAAAGCAAAGGGAAGGGACAAAGGCTACAGCAATCATGTCTACAAGGGAAGGAGAAAAAGAGGGAGGGGGGGAGAGAGAGAGGAGAGAGCGAGCGACAGAGCTCTAGAGTTTCCTGTTGAGCTAGAATTCAGCTCTGTCAGGTTTGGGGAATGGGTCAGTGTTAAATAGTGAACCCAACAATTGAACTAAATGAGAAAACTCTTCCATGACAAAAATAATTATAGACGAGAATGAAACTAGGACACACAAATTAGTCTACCCAGCATTATTTTACATAGTCATAAAATATAAACAATAAATATTGATTAAGCTGTAAAGAATGGTATAGATCTAGAATAACAGAAGGTGAGTTTGTAGTGGGGCCTCTGTGTTTGGATTCTGCATCTACAATTCAACCAACTAGAGGTTAAAATTATTTGAAAAACACTTGCACCTGTAGTGAACATGTACAGACTTTTTCTCACTATGCCCTAAACAATACAGTGTAACAATTATTTGTATAACATTTACAGTGTATTAAATATTATAAATAATATAGAGAGGACGAGGTGTACAAGAGGATATACATAGCATATATGCAAATACATTGCCATTTTATACAAGGGAGCATCTGTAGACTTTGGTACCTTTGGAGGGTCATGATGACTATGTTTGCATGTGAGAGGGTGAGGGGGATGGCTATGAGAGTTAAGTTTTCATCTCATAGAGTAGGAATCATAGATATGGTTTAAATTTTAAAAAGCAAGAGTAAATTATTTAGAAACAATGAAAATAAACACAAGAAGAAACATAACATCATTGCAAGTGGCTGCTTCTGGGGGAGTGGGGATTAGGAAAGCAGATGTCAGGGGCAGGTATTTATGTGTGCGTGCACGCGCGCACATACATTACATCAATAAGAATAAAAATGAAATTTTAAAAAAGCAATCTCTTAAAATTTATCATTTTGACCAATGTCTTAATATGCAATACTAATGGAATTATAAATATTCTGTTATTTTTGCCAAAACTCTAAATGATGATGTATCTGAAAGTAATTCAAAGTAGTAAAGTAAAAAACATAAAAAATTTCCTGTTCCTTTCATACAAATTATTAATATTTATTAAATTATTATTTCATACCTAAATGTATTCAGAAAGACATTCAACAAATATTTTTTAATAAAAATTGAGCATGAGCAGTAAGTGTTCCATTTTTTAAAACAACAAAGCTCTCTTTTTTCAGCTACAGAGGTTACAGAGTATGTACTCTTTGTAAGTTCTAAGCTTCTAACACAGAGTCTGGCCATACATGTGGGAGATGCTTGTTAAGTGTTTGGATGGAATTGAAAATTTTGAGGGCCCTGGGGACTTAACTGAGCCAAGAATGGAGGGAGGAGGTGCTTTCCTTGCCTTGCTACAATTTGATTTGTCACTTTTCTGTTGGAATGAAAATGAACTTCACAAATTCCTAGAGGCTTTTACTAGGAGTAAAATTCTGAGCTTTTATGATCCTGTCTGTAAAGGAACTTACTGGCCTACATGCCTCACATTACTGACCCACATCTGGATTTTCAGATGGATTCATGGTTTTTCTCATAGGCTATAAATCACACATCCAAAATGAAACTTCTTTTAATCTACTCCAGTCCCAGCCACTTGTTAGTATTTTGTTAGCAACTAAAGAATGTAACTTAAAAACAAAAGATCTTTTTAATTTAGGAAGGAATTCTTTTTGTTGTGTTTCATTATTCCTATTTTGTATTTCAATTAATTCTGTTCTCCTACCATTAAAGTCTTTCTTTTCATGTATTAGTAATACTAATACTAAAATTTTCTTCTTTTTAGTCTTACCCCCTTATTTTAAAGGGAAAATTTAACCAATACACATATACTTTTAATGGAAAATGTGGGAAAAAACACCACTCCAAGTATTATAACAGTTTATAGAATGTTCACCATTTGCTAGGTATTATTTTAAATATTTTACTCATTAAAATCCACCAATTCTTTTGCTTAATTTTCTTTGCAAAAGACCACAGATGTAGTGGATTACAAAACAAATTTATTATCTTAACAATCCTCTAGTTCAGAAGCCCAACATAATTTCACCAGGCTGAAATCAAGGTGTCAGTGGGGAAGTATTTTTAGCTTTTTTCTGGATCCTCTAGAAAAGGCTGCTCTTGGCTTTTTCTGGCTTCTGGAGGCAGCTCACATTCCTTGGCTTATGGCTCTCTCTTCTATTCAAAGCCAAAAGCATGGCATCAGTTCTGTTGTCACCTCTCTCTTTCTCTAACTTCTTTTTTCGAAGGCCCTTTTCCTTATTTTTTCTTTTGTTATTTGAGACAGAGTCTCACTATTCAGTTCACGCTGACCTTGAATTCACTATGTAGCCTAGGCTAGCCTTGAATTCTCACTGATCCTCCTGCCTCAGCCTTCCTAAGTGCTGGAATTATAGGTGTGTACCATCACTTCTGGTCACTGTCATCATATTGGGCCCAAATAGATTTTAATTCTTTGTTTTAAGGTCAGCTGTAACAACCTTAATTCCATTTGGAACTTATTTCCCCTTTGTTATATAAGGTAATGTGCAGGCTTCAGGGATTAGGACATGGACAAATGGGCATTTTATTTTGCCTGCTATGTCTCTTTATTGTAGTACCTACAATTATTACTGTCACTCCCAGTTTATAGATGAAACACAGAGAGGTGTCACAAAAATTGTATTTACACCAAGATAACTCATATCAACATATTGTTATAAATTTTTATTTAGTGTCTTTTTTTCTGTTAGGTTGTTAGGTTATAGGTGTAACTGTGTAGTTCTCTCTTATTCTATTTGTGCTTGATATGGACACATGAACTTTCCCCACATTTTAAAAATGTCTATATGGCATTCCATTCCTGTCTCAGTGCCTTTGCACATTTTGTTTTTCTTGTCAGTTGTGCTTTTCTGCAGGTCATGTTGCTTCCTCCCTCTTACTTCATTTTGCAGTGTCACCAGGAAGGCCTTCCTTGCCCACTGTTGTTAAATGTGTGCCCTATGGCTCTCTGCCTTCATACCTTTGTTTTCTTCATAGTATTTATCCATAGTATATTTTATGTAATACACTGATTTTTCATTTTTCTCCTCAGTTAGAATATAATCTCCATGAGGACAGAGACTTTATTTTGGTCATTGATGTAGGTCAATAAATACTTTTTAAGAGAGTGAATGAACAATGGACATTTTTAAATTAAGGAAAGCCATTCATAATACTCTTACTAAGACAAATGGGCTGTCCTTACATTCTACTTACTGCCCATTTGTAAATATAATTTTATATGTTCAATTATAAAGGCAGTTACACATGTGAGTGTATTCATGAGCATATACTTAAGTATTAAATCTTAACTACTTTCCGTACTGCTTTGTGGTCTTCAGAACTATTGTTTTCAATGGCTGTATAAAAATAATATTAAGTTGCTGAATATAATTAATTAACCATCCTTCTAGGAGGTGTCCTTTAGGTTCTACTTTGATCCTTTATTAACCAGATGTTTAATCTTTGGTAACTTTTCTTTGAACTGATTCCCTCATTATCAAAAGACAAAGTACCCAGATATGTCTGCCAAGTAATTGTTACTGAGAAAATTATTAGTTTTCTACATTTTGGGTCCATTTGTGATATTTTGCTATAACGAAATAATGTTTCATCAGACATTTGCTGCTAATAGGATTTATTACCTTAGGATGAACACTCAAGAGTGATATTACTCTACTAGAGGGGCCAAAATATTTGATAAATGTATTAAATTTAATCAATTGATGATGATTCCCATTTTGGTTTTAAGTGTAAATTTCCCTAAAAACAGATAGGTGACATTACTTTTATAATATGTTATTTAGAATATATTATTATTTATTAGATATATTTTTTGTATATAAAGTTTCACTATGTCAGAAATAGTAATACTTTAAGCCCTCCAATGTATAAAATCTTTCTTTTGCCTTTATGCTTTAAAAACAGTGAGAATTTGATTAAACCTGGGAAATGATTCTTTCAGTCCTTTTTAGCTGAATAGATTGCTCATTCACTTTAGCTTTAAATTTCCTTTGAATTTCTTAGAATTGTGCCCAAATTATTTCCTCCAAAGTTTTTCTTTTTTTAAATTTGACAAATCTTTCCAATTTAACAGTTGCTCTTAAAAATAGTTTCATCATCAGCATGTTGGTATAGTTGTCTGTATGTTTCCTGGTCTCAATTTAGTTAGAGCATCTGTGCAAAATGGTATGAAGGTTATTTATTACTCCACCATCCACAGGGAATGCTTGATTCTTGACATTTATATTCCCTTGAACATAAAAGCCAGATAAAAAGAAAATCAAACTTCATGCTTTGGGGACTGAACAGATTGCTTACTGTGGTTAGCAGAGAATGCCCTCCCCCGCCTCCTCTTCCTGATTTATAAATACATTTTCATGGATTGTGTCCTTAAATGACCAGATATTTTTCTTTTAAATCACATTTTTCAGGATGATTTACACTGGAGGAAAAGAAAAAAACAAAACTACTGGGCTGACAGAATAGCCAATGGTTAAGAAAATAGGCTTTGGAAGCCTGCAGACCTGCATTGGTCAACAGTTGGTCAGCTGTGACCTTGACCCAGTTGCTGCACCTCTGCTACCAGATTTCTGAGCTATCAATAAGGGTAACAGTCATAGCTCCTAGGAGTCTATAAAGATTAAGTAAATTACTGTATGCAAAGTATATGAAACATCTGGGATGCAAAGTAATTGTCAAAATTGTTACCTTTATGCATAGTTAACGGAGAAATAAAATCTTGAGAGCTACTGCTGCAGACCTTAGCTGATCTCATAGCCCTCCCTTTGGAGTGTCTATTCCACCAAGGGTCTAAATGCTTAAAGTCAGAGGCATCACACAGTGATAGTTTTAGCTTCTGCATTGAATCCTGTCATTTAAAAAGACTGGTTCTTCCTATTTTGGTATGATGATATGACTCTTATTGTAGTTACACTGGAAATTCTATAGAAATAAATGCAAAGTCCACATGACCAAGATGATTTAATCATGACAACAGTAGAATTCAAATTAAGAGGGATTGTTACTAGCTCACTGCAATGCATAGTCATTGAAAAAAGCCAGTTGAGGCTAAGGAAGGGCTTCCTATTGTGGCCGAACATATATCCAATCCATCTAAGATACCCTCAGTCCACAAATTAATGGGTAGGAGAAATGTGGGTTTCTTGAACAGAAGAAAACCTTTCTATTTTTAACCTCCTCACTGCTAAGATAGTGGTCTGTAGTTTCATTGATCTGAGGTGCCATTTCCCACCCCACCCCCTGTTTTGTATGTGAATTCTAGGGTGGAGTGGTGTAGATGATGTTGTCCCAAGCTTGTCACTGGTAGATGCTGACATTTGTACCATGTCCTTACTCACACTTCCTTGTCCATGATGAGTCTATACAGATTGCTAACAAGTTGTCACATGCTGCTAACTGAAAGCCTATTTTCAAGTTCATAGAGTCCTGTTCCTCCTTCTGCAACCCTCTCATATGTGCAGCTTTGGGTCCATCAAATGGTCTGAAACTCTCCAGGCCCACGACGATTTCATGCTCCTCTTGGCTGCCCAGGATTTCATGGCTGATCTTAGGCCCCACTAGGGCAAGAGACACTCTGTGAGGCAGCAATGGGCCAGTCTTTGCTGACACAGCACCCAGCTTTTCTATTTTGGTGTGTACGTCTCCAAAGACCCTAGGTTCCCCTCTTAGAGTCCTCATTTTCATTTGGGAACACTTAAATTTCATTCCCCATTAAGCTTCTTTTTCAGTGAGCCTACATGTTCTACACAAATCTTGCTTGACCTCAGATTCTTTCTTCCTAACCTAACTCAGGGAATCCCTATTATTTTCCAGAATGGAGGGCTTTCCTGGGCTTATCATGTTCTTCCTAACCCATGGTTTATGCTTGGACTCTGCTAAAGGACATTTGGCCCTCTTTCAACTGTTTTGTATTAACTGAATTTTAAAAATCAACAAATATATGTAATTTTTACAAATGCAAAGTCATAATTCTTTAAAAAATATTTGAGAAAACCTGAAAAGTTTTTTTTAATGTGTGTTCTTTGCAGGATAAACACTCTGAATTTTAAAAATAATTTCAGTCCTATGGGTTCATGTGCTGTGGTCTCCATAACCTTCCTTCCTAAAAATGAAAAAAATACAATATAACACCTTATAAATGGTTTTACTTGACCAAGATCAAGTCAAATCCTTTTCTGCATCTTATCCTGAAGAACTTGAAATATTGCTCCATGCAACTCTCAAAAAAACAGTAACAGGGAATACTAAAAATGTGGAGAAGCAAACAGGGGTTTAAGTTCAGTTTGAAATATCAGAAATCCAAGTTTAATGACCTGTATCTCTGGGGAGACTTATAGAAGATAGAGATCAAGTTACTAAATAGCTTGTTAGGATCCCTTCACTGGGTTGAATTCTGAACTGTGAACACAGTGGAGAGTGGTAATATTCTTTCTGTGGCTATGGTTGTGGCTGTGCTGTGGCTGAGTCTGCACCTAGTGATTCACAAAGTTTTTGCCAAAAAAACAAATAACACTTTCTGTTCCCCTATAATTATCACATTTATTCAGGCTTTCAGATGGTGTACATTCTGCTTGCCAGAAAAATCTTTGAAGAGCAGATACCCTGGCTCTACTGGCCCCCTAAAGGTTCTGCCATTGATTGTGCCACTGTCATTGTAGACTGTGTTCTCTTTGGTCTCCATGTGCTGGGGCTACTCTTCTGGGGCTCCAGTGCTTTCACGAAGAACAATGTGATAGTGTATACAATTGGCCCTTAAGTGATGTTCTTTTTCTTTCTCTGTTCAGAGCTATTTGTCATGGCAGCCTGGGACCTGCTTGATATTATGACCAGACATAGTTAACAAAACAGATTTGTGCGTCAGGATGACCCTGGAATGGGAATCAGGAAATCTGGGATTTTTTTTCTGTTTTGCTACTAATTTGTTGTGTGCCTTCTGAAAAACAATTTATTTAAATTCTTCATGTCAATTTTTTTGTCTGTAAATGAGCCACTTAGACCAGAGCAAAATTGTGTAAAGTTTTATTATTCTGTGACAATGATGCTTAATATTTAATTAGCAGCAATGATATAGAAGTTTATATCTATATGTGTTTTTAATTTTAGTGTCATAATCATAAATACTGTTGGCCACTTTGTAATATTGAAGCTGAAACTCTTCTAAGTACTTTTTTTTTTGGTACCGGGGATTGAACTTGGCACCTTGTGCTCTCAAGGCAGGTGCCAGAACTACTGAGCTAAATCCCCAGCCTCTAAGTACTTTTTAAAAAATATTATCTCAAGGTAAATGATATTTATTTTTCTATTAGATAATAAAGAAGAGGAAGAGAACTTATATTCTACTGCTTCATGCCATATTTTATTGACTTCATTAAACCTTGCATTTAAACACTATGACTGCAATTTATTAGAAAGTTAAATGACAGTGACATTTGATATAGGCAGATGAGATGGAAAGGTTACATTTGCATGAATCCATGTCTCAGTTTTTAGTTTTAAGTTCTGAATTATAACAAAGTCCTTTTCAAGTCATTAACTCATTCTAGGTATGTACTGATTAGAGTATAATCTGTTTAGAAGTAGGAATTACACCTGTTTTTTATGGTCCACAATGAGCAGCCTCAAACATGTTTGAAATCATTGAAGCACTTATGTGGGCACTACTTCCATCATGATCTAATCTCAGTGCTGCCAGCTGCCTGTTGGTGGTTAAGTCTTTAGATTCTTTTGGTCATATCTTTTCCAATTCTCTCAGACCAGTGATGGGAAACCTTAGAACTTTCAATTATACAAACAGCCTGCTGTGACACACGTGCCGTAGTTCACCACTATTGCTTAGATACTGTTTCAAACCCTTTTTATTTGCCTCAAGCCATCAGGACAACCCTTGTTGCATTAACTTTAGGCAAAGGACTCTCACATTTATGTTACTGCGAAAATTGAGGTCATCTCAGTGCAACAATACTAACATTCAGTGGCTTTGTGTTGAGTACAGTTTGGGGACTTATAAACAGTAAAGCCTTCCTTTAATGTTGCTAAGTGGGGCAGCTAGCTGACCTAGAGTTCTGGGTTCTGGCAACTCATCACCAATCATATAAGACCTATTGTTGTGCAGGTTATTTCAGAAAAGTTCAACAAGTATTATACTCTATTACACAGACCTGAACTTTTAACTCTTATTTTTCTTCCTCACAACCTAGAAGTGTATCTACACATCTATGTCATCTTCCTTCTATTCTGGCAAGAACTTTCCTCCCAAAGCCTGCTTTCCATCAACACAATTGATCGCATTCTCTGCCTTCCCTTGGACTGTGATTTTTGTCTTGTGTTTTCAATCTGTCTTTCTACTTGATCCTTTCCCTCAGTCCAATTCATTCATTTATGAATTTGTTCAGATGAGATTGATTTATCAATCTTAATTTAATAAGTCCAGTCTCTTATCATATAATACTGGAGTGTCTTTTCATTTCCATTTCTGTGTCTATTTTCTCATATGCAAAATGAAGTGGTTGGACAAGATCAAATGCTTTATACTTATACTCTGTGACACACTTAGTGTTTAATAAGTTGCAATGGCATGGACATTTCTATCTGTATAAATGTGTTAATTTAGTGTCATACTCCTGAGTGATAGTGGCTAGAATATTCTTTTCCACTCACCCCACTGATGTTAGTCTTGGCCATGAGACTAGCTTTGATCAGTAGAGAGTGCACACAAGTAACAGTGAGCCATTATCAGCCCAGACATCAAGAAGCACGATAAGATACTGCCTCCTTTGTTTTCTGAGGATCTGCTATGAGAACAATATGCTTGAGTAGCCTTTAGTCTTGAGGAAATACATGGTGTTGTAGTCAGCAGGATTTGGTGAGGGAATATATTAAATACAGGACACATAACTTATAAGATTATTTTATGATAATTACCCAAAGAGTCAAATGCAAAGGAGTGGAAGAGATTAACCATACACTAGAAGCCCAAAGGATTCAGCTGAGGGCCTAGATCCCAGCAGTTTCCCTCAGGAGTCCAGCTAAAGGCTTAGAGTACAAGGCAATGTCCTCCTTGAGTCCAGCCAGTGGCCTAGAGCCCACAGCAATGTCTCATGCTTGTCTGTATTGAGGATCTGCACCTGCAAGGCCCAAAGGCCAGTGGCGGAATCCAGGAAATCTATGCTGGTGAGATTATGGATTTGTGCCACCAAGCTTAGGGATCCACACTGCAGCCAAGAAGTGATGCTCACGGCAAAGATCAGAGCTCCCCTGAGGAAAGCACCAGCTGTTCCCAGTGACATCGAGGTCCCGAGCTCCTCCTCCAAAGAGAACAGCCTAGTTTGCACCTGGAAAACCATCCACACCAAGCTTCTCCTAGAAAATCAACAGGCCAAGATCTCCTCACTCCAGTTCTCTTTTAATGGCTATAGGTAATGATGTTCAGGTGGATCCTCCACGCCCAGACCACGCTGATTCAGTTCAGCTGGGTGTTACAAGTTGACCATTAGTCAATCCACTACACATGGTGTGGAACTGAATGTCACCCACGCAGGGAACCAAGCCTGGCTAAGCCCACCAAGATCAGTTGAACTCAAGTTGAGCCACAGATCCATGGCCATGCAAGAAATCCTTGTTATTTTAAGATATTACATTTTAGGGTGATTTGTTAGGCAGCATTATGGCAATAAGAATAAATTCATATACTACCAAATCTATTTTTTCATTCAGCAATTAATTTTTGGGTAATGGATACATGAGGGACACTTGTAATTACAAGCCCCAAGGTTACCATGGTAATAAAGGGAAGAAAAATGAACACAGTAAGTTCATATTTTGACAAGTTCTAGAATAAAACAAGATAGAGTGATATGATAGACTGTGATGGGGCTGTGGAAGAGTACACATTTAGTTGGCTGGCCAGAAAAAGGCTCTGAGCAGGAAATACTGAATGAGACACGAATGAAAAGAGGCAGCCAGAGGTCAAAGCAGCCATAGTGCATCTCCGCAAAAGGACAACAAAGGCAGTGGAAATGACTTTGGCCTAGGAACAGATTTCAGCATCTCTCAACCAAAGGCTAGAAAAATTAACTCTAAAAATATTCTAAAAACCTGGAAGTTAAGCTGACATCTAGAAATAAATCCAGATCCCAAGAAGCAGCCAAGCCAGACAAGAAAACAAGAATGGAAAGAGTGGCAGGTTCTGGGCTGGTCTTGCTGGCCACTTGTCAAAGGGTTCAAAGGTAGCCATGGGTCTGGTTACTTAAATGTACAGCTGGACAGATAGCTGCAGGTCCATTGAATTGGCTATAGTCTGGATTCACTATTGGCACCCTCCTGTTTTATATTGGTTGGGTAAAAGTTTTTCTATCTCTGAGATATATTGTTTTCATTGGATGCAACTAATTTCACAATTTTCTTCTGCTTTCTCCTTTTTTGTTGTTTTCTCCCTGTTATTCTAGTCAAAGTTTTGTGCATACATGATTTAGTAGAGTTCTATAAGTTTTTTGGTTTTTTTTGGTACCGGGGATTCAACTTGGGACCTTGAGCTTGCGAGGCAGGAGACAGAACCACTCAGCTAAATCCCCGGCCCTATAAGTTTTTTTTAATAACACCCATCCTCGTAAACTATCCTCTCATGGTGACACTTATTCAGCCCAGATTTTCCCTTTGTATTTATTTGATTATTTCACATTTTCCCTTCATATATCTAAAGAACTTGCTGAGTTCTACTTCTTCTCTCTTTTTTTTTTTTTGGTACCGGGGGATCAAACTTGGGTCCATGTGCTTGTGCAGCAGGTTCTACTTCTTGATTCACCATTTTAAAGTGTAGTTTTATTGTTTACCCACAGTTAACTGTCTCTCTTTCTTCTTCTGTTCAACACATTTTTATTCCAGCCTATCACCTTTTCCTCTTAGTATAATGTTGTATCAATTTTGCTTAGATCAGAGTTCAGTATTTAAATAAATGCTTTTCACAGCTGAACCAGACAATAAGATGGAATTGCCTTTCTTTTCTTCAGTAGGCATCCTCTCAGATAACCTCAAGGATCCCTGTGAACTAGTATCCAAAGCCTTATTACCTACCCTTAGAAGTGAGCTACACTTACTGACTTGCTTATGACAGTTAGAAGATGGCAGAAACAATGGATGACACTCCTGAGATTAGGATACATGAAGACTGCCTATCATTTAGGCCTGTGTTCATTTGCTTATTCTAAATGTATGAGCCAGAGTTCTAAAGATGTCCCACCAAATTCCTATTCTCTAGTTATTCAACCAAACATAACCTAGTACTGCTTGAAGTGATTTTGCTGATGGAACTAACATTACTAGCTAGCTGACCTTAAAATAGAGAAATTATCTTAGGTCATCCAGATAGGCCCAATATAATCACAGGAACCCTTAAAGGTAGCAGAAGACTGGAAACTGAGGCACATGGGAGATCAAAGAGGTTCAGAGTGTGAACCTCTTTCAGCCTACCCTTGCTGGCTTCAAGATGAAAAAGATCAACAACCAGGGAATGTAGATGGCCTTAGAAGCTGATCATCAGCCAGAAAGGACTTGAGGGCAAGAATCCAATAGCCACATAGCACTGAACATGCCAACAGTCCGAATGAGCCTGGAAATGGATGCCTCTAGAGGCATCAGGTAGAGTGCAGACTGGATAACACTGATTTCAACCTTGTGAGATTCAGAGTAGAGGCTCAGAGCCTCCCTGGACTTATGGGCTAGAGAGCTATGAGCTCAATAAGTGTTGTTCTTTTAAGCTGCTAAATTATTGATAATCTGTTACAGCAGTGATAGAAAATGAGTACATTTGCAGATAAAATTAATAATTGATAATTTGAAATAGGAAGAAAAGGTCCTAAGGGGTAGGGGAAGTGGAAGTGGGAGGGGAAGAAGAAAGGAAAGAAGGGAAAGGAAAAATTATGAGAAAAGAAAAAAATGGAAACAAAGTCTGTGTAAATAGGGAAGGGTGGAGGAGGTGAAGGGCGCATAGGTAATGGGGAAAAAATAAGAACCAAGACACATCATGTATAGGTACAAGCACCCAATGATAAATGTAAATGTGTTGTATACCTAAAATGTACCAATAAAAGAATTTAAGCAAAAAAAAAAAAAAGAATACATTTGCAGGAAGCCAGCTGACAAGTTGTGAACATACAAAGGGAATTAGGGAACTGATGTCATCAGGATTCATCATAATAAAGCTATACCATTGACTGAAACTTTCTCAAAGTGTACATGAGAGTGGTTGTTTACTCCACAAATATCTACTGCACACATGCTAAGAATGCTGTCCTGAATAAAATAGATGATGTTCCTATTTTCATGGCAAAGAGACCATGTGACTGTCGATTATTTTTGTGTTCTGTTCTTCCAAATCTACTCATATAATGAAGAGAATTAATCACAATCAGCTTAAAACTTTCCAGAAAACACCAAGATTGCCTGATAAATATTTAATGAACATTCACTAAAGCCTTTCATTGTGTCAGTTCTCTGGGAGTAAGTGTGTGGTCAACAATGAGTCCTGTCTTCATGAATCTCAGGTAAGGAGAAGAAGCAGGAACAGGAGTGCATAACTATTGGGTATGTGATCCAAGCAAGACAAAGGTAGCGTTTCTGAGGGGCAGGTCTAGGTCTCTAGAGCACTTATTAAGGTGCACAGAAATCGGATGTTTTCCATTTGGCAAGTGCTAGCTTTTTCCTTAGTCTCTGAAAATAACAAGGAAGGTCATATTTTCTCCCTCATTCTCTTTTTTCTGATTCCAGTGTAAATCTCAGAGAAAGATAAGAATGCATTGCCCTTGAGGATTGTCTAAATTTTTATTTATGCTCATAAAAACCAGAGATCTACCAGATATTTGGCCTTGAGCTGGACAGATGTGTTTGTTCAGTAGCAGAAGATTAAGATTTCCTGAAAGGCTTTGTTGCTTGTTTTTTTTTGTTCTTGAGCACTATGATTTTCTGACATGTGCTATTCCCAGAGTAATGTCATTACCTTGCTCATTTACTAATTCAGTTAGAGACCATTTGCTAAGGGGAACCCTGTGTGTATTTTAAAAATAGCTACACATTCAGATTTCCTTGATCTTGTGCAGAGAACAAAAAAGGAAAGTGTTATTTTTATACACAGAAATAACATTTTGAAATCAATGTTTTCCTTTGTATACAAATAGGTGCATAGATATATATAATCTTCACTGATACATGTTTTATATTTTTGCATACATATATCAGTTTTCCTTTTGCAAAGTGTTGGTCTGTCTGGTTTTTGTATTAAAAGCCAAGAGACCAGAAGCATAGTTTTACATTTATAACTTTTTTCTATTGTTTGTTTATTGATCCAATCAGTAATTACCTGATTTACATCTAGCATTATGAGAATTCTTGAAGATATAAACAAAAGAAGAAAGAGGCTTCAAATAACTAGTCTGGTTGACAAAAAACAGCTAAATTAATTTCTGGGGGCAAACAATAAATAAGAAGTATTCTTCTTTTGAAAGAAGAACAACAGCAAGATGATGTAGCAGCCCCTACGACAAAAAGAATTCCAGGTAATGACAAACCTTTCCCCTGCAAGAATGTCTTTTTAAGGGCAGTAAAATTGTGATTACTAGAATTCTGTTAGGATGAATCAGGCAGGACTGAAAAGGAAAATTGAATGGTGAACTCTGTTTAATGAAACTATATTAGTTAAGTTAATGTCAGCTAGTTTTTAAAATAAAAGATTCTTTTGTAATTCTTAAGTGTGACTGTTGGGTGTTCATGCCATTGTATGACGTGTTCCTCCCTCGAATCTGTTTATGGTATGGACACATTACTGGTATAATGTATAATTAAAAAGTAAAATGTGTAATTGCTGAAACAGGATGAAACTATATTACCCAATCACTTGAAGTACAAAGTAACTGTACCTCATTGATGTAGGGTCCCTTCCGTGCAGTGACTCAGAGTTGAGAATCTTTTCATCTTGGGGTTTTACCATCTTTGTCTGCCAAGATTCCCTGGGTTCTGCACCAGATCTGCAAGTGGTGAGAGTGTTCATGCTTGTGTGAGGCCATTAAGGGCCAGCATTGGAAGTGGTACATTATGCTTCTTGTCACATCCTGTTGACTAGAATTCAGTCATATAATTTCATCTAACTAGAGCAGAAGCTAGGAGTTATTGTCTACCTATACAGTTGGGAGAAGAAAGAGGTAAATAGTTAATCTCATTTAATTCAGCCTTAAATTGAATTGTAACACTTCAAGATTAGGAAGTGCTACAGGGTTTCGTACCTAAATATTTCCTTCCCTGGAGCAGCCATCAGCTATTTATTAAATGGCATATGTTCCAGGATATCTAGATCCACATTTCCTCGGTCAGAATTCTCTGAAATTTGTCAACACCCACCTTTAAATTGTGGTGTTCAGAAAGGATCACATTTTTCCAGTTATGGTTAATCAAAAAAAAGCATTTTTTCCTCATCATCTGGACATAGTTTAAGACTATCTTAACAGATAACTTCATTTTTTTACCATTTCATTTATTTGCTTAATTTTGCTAGTGTTATAGATTAGAAAAGTGTGAACTACATTTTGATAAAACTAACAATCTTCTGAGTAAATATTGCTCCTTCTTGATCATGATTGTATTTCCAATATTGAACACAATGCTTGGCACATACTGGGTATTCAGTAATTATTTAATGAATAATTAAATAATCTTCCTAGATTCCTTGAACATAGTGCTTTCATATTTTCCATGAATTTATCTTTTTGGGCTACATTACATGTGATCACTGCAATTAGTTTTCTAATTTAATGCATTTAAAAATTTTTCAGTGGCTATACTTTTTTTTTGTACCAGAGATCGAACTTGGGTCCTTGCGCTTGTGCAGCAGGCGGCCAAACCACTGAGCTAAATCCCCGGCCCTAACTGGCTATACTTTTAAGTATCTAGAATTTCTATTTTGTGATTTTCCTCAATAAATTTGATGTTTGGATTTTTTCCTTTTATTTCTCGGAATATTTTAACCATATTTGTCTTGTTCAGAATGGCCTAAGTTTTGAAGATTCTGGCATTTGGAAGTTCTCATTTGTAATCTCACTGTGCATGTGAGCTCCTCTTCATTGGCCTTGGTTACTGTGGGAATCTCAGGTACACCGGGGTGTGGGACCATACCATAGGGCAGTGGTCGTGAACCTATGGCACACATGACACAGTGGGCTGTTTGTATCACTGAAAGCTCTAAAAGGTTCACCATCACTGCTATAGGGAGTTTGAACTTTTCCTGTGCTGAGGATCTATACATAGGACCATTTTAAAATCATTTTTTAATGTTAATATCTCATTTTAGGGTTTTCTCATCTTAAGGCTAATAAAATTTTGGACCATACACTCACAAGTGGCATGAATCTGAGGTTCTTGTTTCTGGTGGATGACTGAGAACAGAGTCCAAGGGCTTTAATTTCCTTCTCAATGAACTTAAAATCATATTTTCTTAAGGCAGATATCTGAATCTTGTGCCTTGCCTGTCAGCTCTTTTTGGCACACTTTCTTGCTTTTTATGTTTAAGTATGTGTTAAAAACATCTTAAAAATATATTCTCTCCAGCGTTTCTATGGGTTTGGAGCAGGCAGCGGGGTTTCCCACTGTGGTGGACACTGTGATGCATGTCTCAGAAACCCTTTCACTGAAGGATTTGTTGACCCAGCTGCTGGCAGTACTGACTGTAGATAGTGCTCAGCTGTCAACCCTTTGGGGATTGCTTAGCTGCAGAAATCCTCCTCATCCAAGGTCATGTCCCTTTCTTTCCCTTGGCAGCCCGCATCTCTCAAGTGATTAATGCAGGAATATGGAGGCTCTACTATCTTGGACTAACTCTGTGGCTTCAGGCAAGGCAGTCTCTGAGCCCACATCACAATCAAACTCCTCCCTTTGCTTGTTCCTGCTCTTACTCTGTCTTTCACAGCTGTTGATTCCAAGGATATGCCTGGTGAACATTCTGTCCGTTGACCTCTGCTTCACCATCTGCTTCCTGGGGAACCAGCCTGCAATGCGTATATTGGGCTGGTCTATATGGACCCAAGTCTCGTATTTTAGGAATTTAGGAAATGTTTGTTGATGATGCTGTCGATGTGAACAGATGTCAAGCTAGTTACCTCATCCTGTGCTTGTGTGATATATTTATGTAGACTTATTTCAGTGGTGACCTTTAACAACATACTCATTCTTGATCTAATTTTTATAAAATTAGGAATAATATTCATACACAAAAGATAAATTTCTAAAGACAATAGGTAACCTCATCCTCAAGGTTGAAACACTAGAAAAATTTCAGTTGAAATGAAAAATAAGACCTTCTGATCTATATCACCATTGATAGTGTTTTCCTATGATTTTTGACGATGCATTAAATATAAAAAGACATACACATACCATTATTTTTAGATGGATTACTACTACATAATCAACAAAAACATTTTATTATTATTATTATTTATATATTTATTGGTACATTTTAGGTATACAATACATTTACATTTATCATTGGGTGTTTGTACCTGAACATGATGTATCTTAGTTCTTATTTTTTCCTTCACCCCCACCACCCTTCCCTATTTACACAGACTTTGTTTCCATTTTTTTTTTATCTTTCTCATAATTTTTCCTTTCCCTTCTTCCCTTTCCCCTTCCCCTCCTGTCAACCCTACCCCTTTGGACCTTTTCCTACTTCAAATTATCAATTATTCGTTTTAATCATTTTCATCTTTATTTACATTTTCAGTTTCTCACACTAGAGATACTATTCGATGTTTACACATGTGTGTCCTATTTATTTCACTTAAGAATATGGCCTCAATATGCATCCATTTAGCTATAAATGACTCTCGTTTCTCGTTCTTTATAGCTGAGTAGTACTCTATTTTATTAAAAAAACACATCTTCTTTATCCAGTTTCCAGTTGATGGGCGCTTGGGCTGTTTCCAAACCTTAGCTATTACAAACTGTGCTGCTATAAACATAGGTGCACATATATCGCTGTCGTACGATTCTTTTAATTTTGGGGGGAAGATGCCCAGTAGGGGAATAGCTGAGTCAAATGGGACCTCTAGTCCTAGTTCTTTGAGGTATCTCCATACGGATTTCCACAGTGGTTGCACCAGTCTGCACTCCCACCAACAATGGAGAAGGGTTCCTTTCTCTCCACACCCCCACCAGCATTTGTTATTGGTTGGTTTCTTGATAGAAGCGATTCTTTGTGGGGTGAGGTGGAATCTCAGTGTTGTTTTCATCTGGATCTCTCAAATGACCAGTGATGTTTAACATTTTTTCATATATTTATTTGCTGTTTTTACTTCTTTGAGAAATGTCTGTTCATTTAAGATGCCCATTTTTGAATTGGGTCTTTGAATTTAGGGGGTCTTATTTTTTTCAATTCTTTATATATTCTTGATAGTAGACCTTTGTCTGAGGCACAGCTGCTAAAAATTTCTTCCCATATTGTAGGTTGTCTCTTAGCTCTGTTGGTAGTTTCTCTTGCAGTGCAGAAGCTTTTTAATAAGATGAGATCCCAGTTGTTGATTCTTTGTGTTAGTTCCCGTGCTACTGAAGTTTTGTTCATAAAGTCTTTTCCTATGCCAATGTCATTGAGAGTTCTACCTAACTTATCTTCCAGCAAGTTAACTGTTTCTGTCTTGATATTTAGCTCTTTAATCCACTTCTATTTTAGTTTAGTGCACGGTGATAGGTATGGGTCTAGTTTTAATCTCTGGCAGGTTGAAATCCAGTTTTTCCAACACCATTTACTGAACAGGCTATCTTTTCTCCAATGAGGGTGATTGGCTCCTTTGTCAAAGAGGAGGTGGCAGAGTATGTCTGGAGTTGTTTCTGCATCTTCTAATCTATTCCACTGATCTTTGGGTCTGTTTCTTTGCCAGTACCATGCTGTTTTTATCACAGTAGCTTTGTAGTATAGTTTCAAGTTGGGGATTGTGATATCCCCAGCCATGTCTCTGTTGGCTAGAATTGCTTTTGCTACTCTAGGTTTCTTCTGGTTCCAAATAAATTTTTGGATTGTTTTCTCTAGTTCTGTGAAGTATATTGTTGGAATTTCAATCAGTATTGCATTACATCTATGTAGCAGTTTTGGAAGTATGGCCATTTTCACTATATTGGTTCTTCCTACCCAGGAACAAGGGATGTCTTTCCATTTTCTTATATCCTCTTCGATCTCCTTCTTCAGAGTCCTGTAGTTTTCAGTGTAGAGTTCTTTTGCTCACTTTGTTAGGTTGATTCCTAGATATTTCATTTTTTTAGATGCTATTGTAAAAGGAATTATTTCCCGAAATTCTCTCTCAATGGGTCTGCTATTTGCATATAAGAAGGCTATTGTTTTTTGAGTGTTGACCTTATATCCACCTTCTCTACTGAATCTGTCAATGAGGTCTAGAAGACTTTTGACCGAGTTTTGGGGGGCTTCTGTGTAAAGTATCATATCATCAGCAAATAATGACAGTTTCACTTCTTCCTTTCCTATCTTTATTCCTTTTATTTCTTTCTCTTGTCTAATTGCTATGGCTAATGTTTCCAGAACAATATTGAACAGGAGTGGTGGTAGTGGGCATCCTTGTCTTGTTCCTGACTTTAGTGTGCAAATTTTCAGTTTTTGACCATTTAGTATGATGTTGACTGTTGGTTTTTCATAGATAGCCTTAATCAGGTTGAGATAAGCACCTTCTATGTCAATTTTCTGTAGGGTTTTTATCATGAATGGGTGTTGGATTTTGTTGAATGCCTTTTCTGCATCTATTGAGATGATCATATGGTTTTTGTCCTTGACTCTGTTAATATAGTGTATTACATTTATTGATTTACAAATGTTGAACCATCTTTGCATCCCTGGGATAAATCCGACTTGGTCAGGGTGTATGATCTTCTTGATGACACTCTGTATTCTGTTTGCCAGTATCTTGTTGAGGATTTTTGCATCTATGTTCATTAGGGAAATTGGTCTGTAGTTCTCTTTTTGGGTTGGGTCTTTCCCTGGTTTTGGAATCAAAGTTACACTTACATCCAGGAATGAATTTAGAAGCCTTGCTTCCCTTTCAATTTCCTTGATGAGTTGAAAGAGTAATGGTGATAGTTCTTTAAATGTCTTATAGAATTCAGCAGTGAACCCATCAGGACCTGTGCTTTTCTTTGTTGGTAAATTTTTTATTAGGTTTTCAATTTCATTCATTGTTATTGGGGTGTTTAGAATTTTTATATCTTCTTCATTTAACTTTGGCAATTCATATGTATCTAGGAATCTGTCCATTTCTTCTGTGTTTTCCACTTTATTAGAATACAGGTTCTCAAAGTAGGTATTGATGATCCTCTGAATTTCTGCTGGATCTGTTGTGGCTTCTCCTTTTTCATTCTTAATTGCATGTATTTGAGCCTTTTCTTTCCTTTTTTTGATAAGGTTGGCTAAAGGTTTATTGATTTATTTATTCTTTCAAAAACCCAACTCTTTGATTCATTGATTTTTTGTATCATTCTCTTAGTCTCCATTGCATTGATTTCTGCTTGGATCTTTATAATTTCCTTTCTTGTATGAGCTATGGGTTTGTTATGCTCTTCTTTTTCTAGGAGCTTGAGGTTCTGCATTAGGTTATTTAACTGAGTTCTCTCTGTTGTCCTAATATGGGCATTCACTGCTATGAATTTCCTGCATAGAACTGCTTTCATTGTGTCCCACAGATTCCTGTATGTTGTACTAGCATTATCATTTACTTGTAGAAACTGTCCAATTTCTTCTTTAATTTCCTCTGTGACCCATTGGTTGTTCAGGAGAGTTTTATTCAATTTCCATGTGTTTGTGGGTGTTTTGCGGTTTCTTATGTTATTGATCTCCAATTGTATTGCACTATGGTCTAATAATATACAGGGGATAACTTGAATTCTTTTATATTTACTTAGATTTGCCCTATGAGCTAGTATGTGATCTATTTTGGAGAATGACCCGTATGCAGCTGAAAAGAATGTGTATTCTGATTTTGTGGGGTGGAACACTCTGTAAACATCTATTAAGTCCATTTGTTCAATAGCTTGGTTTAGTTCTAAAATTTCATGGTTAATTTTTTTCCTAGATGATCTGTCTATTTGTGATTGTGGGGTGGTGAGGTCCCCCACTACAATTATGTTACTGTTTATTTGGTTTTCATATCCATTATTATTTGTTTTGTATAGTTGGGGGCATTTGTATTTGCTGCATAAATATTTAGGATTGTCATCTCCTCCTCTTGGATTGTTCCCCTCACAAGGATGTAGTGACCATCTTTGTCTCTCTTGATTAGTTTTGGTTTGAAATCTACTTTGTCAGCAAATAAGATTGCTACCTCTGCTTTTTCCTGGGTTCGTGTCACATGGAGAACTGTTTGCAATCTTTTTACTTTCACTCTATGAATTTTCTTTTGAGTTAGGTGTGTTTCTTCTATACAGCATATTGCTGGGTTTTGCTTCTTAATCCATTCTGTCAGTCTGTTTCTTTTTATTGGCAAATTGAGGCTATTGACATTGATAGTTATAATTGAGAGATATTGACTCATGCTTGCCATGATGTTTTATTGTTGTTGGCTCTTTTCTTATTTTTCCCCCTTTCCCTTTAGTGCCTTACCTTGCATGGTGTCTTCTCTCTGTTGGCCCTCATGGAGTTGTGCCCTTCATTTTCTTTTTCTAGGATATTGCATAAAATTGTTTGGAGTACTGGTTTGGTGTTCATGAAATTTCTCAGGTGTTCTTTGTCATGAAAGTATCTAATTTCCCCATTGATTTTGAAAGACAATTTTGCAGGATACAATAGTCTAGGTTGGAAGTTATTTTCTTTTAGAGCTTGAAATACTGCACTCCAGGCTCTCCTTGATTTGAGGGTTTGTGTTGAGAAATCTGCCATGATTCTGATGGGCTTCCTTTGTAGGTGATTTGTTTCTTTTCTCTAACTGCCTGTAGAATTTTGTTCTTCTGTTGGGTTTCTGGGATCTTGACTATTATATGTCTAGGTGTAGATTTTTTTTGATCATGGCTGGGTGGAGTTCTATATGCCTCACTTATCTGTGTGTCCAATTCTCCACCTCGTTCTGGGAAGTTTTCTACTATTACTTCTGTGAACAGTTTTTTCATGTCCATTGTAGTTTCTCCTGTTTCTTCATGGACTCCTATCAGTCTTATGTTATTCTTCTTTGTATCATCTAGCAGCTGTTGGATTGATTTCTCATGGCCCCTTACTATCTTTAAGAAATCTCTGTTTTCATGGTCCTTAACTGCGATCCTGTCTTCTATATCTGATATTCTGTCTTCAGATTCTCTTAGTCTGCTCTGCATGCTTTCAATGGAGTTTTTAATCTCCTGAATATCTGTTTGAATCTGTTTCATGGATTCCATTCTTTCTTATGTTGGCCGATCATGGTTTCCATTTCTTTCTTATGCTGGGCGTTCATGGCTTCCAGAATGTTTCTGATCTCATCTATTTTCTTATGTGTTTTTGCTCTAGAGCCTCTAATCATGTCTTTCACTCTACTCACCATCTCTGTAGATATCTCGGAGATTATTTCTGCTTTGAATTTTTCTAGAGCCTCATGTATCTGCTTTGTTACTTCCTGTGCTATCACTTCAGGGTGTCCAGGTGGTTGATTATCCGATTTTTTCACCTCATTTCCCCCAGAATTCCCTTTTTGTGGCATGGAAGCCTGTGTTTGTGCCTTGCTGAAATGTCTTCTCATTTTTGTTTTTGGTACTGTCCTTGGTTTAATTCCTGGGTTGATATTTCAAAATTGCTTATTGTAGGTATCTTTGTTGCTTGTGTTTAAAACCCTTGTGGAATGATTGCTTTTCAGAAATGTCTTCCAGATATGGCTTGTGTTTAGGTTTTGAGGCTCTAATGACTCTGAGGCTGTTTTATTTTCCTTATACCAGGAAGGAAAACTAATTAGATCAATCATAACATGTTAGGGCAAATGTTACAATCAGCAATACCATAGCATCAAGTGCAGCTTAGAAAATGACAATTTGTGGTAGTTATTAATCTATCACATTTAACTATGTGAAGTATAATCCCCTGTGCCTCTGTAGTGTGGGACCAGGTAGCAGAAGAGCTGGAAGGTGGGAGGGGGGGAATGGAACTGGGCCTTGCAGGTGTCCGCAGGGCTAAGCGGAGCTCCAGATGGAGGTGGGGCTCCAAGCCACTCCTGGGACCTCACTGTGCCTCAGGCAAGAACAGGAATGCAGCCGAGGAGCTACATGCCAGCTGGCTGACCAGTGGAGAAGAGCCCTAGATCCAAAAACATTCTTAATATTAATCAAAACTTAGTAAAGTGGTTAGTTATGGTATAAGCATACAAATCATTTTACAGATGGTTCCTAACTTACAATGGTTTGGCAGATTTTTTGATTTCATGATGATGTGAAAGTGATATGCAATCAGTAAAGCCATATTTTGAATTCTGATCTTTTCCTGAGCTAGTGACATTTTGTAGCTCCCAGTCAGCCATATGATCGAAATGGCAAATAATTGATATTCTATAGTACACTGTGTTAAGCTATGATGTTCTGTAGGTTATGAATTCTAACTGCATTTTGAGGTCCTTATATTTTCAACTTGTAATGGATTCATTGGGACATAGCCTACTTTAAGTTGAGGAGCATCTGCATTTAATTTAAACTCTGTTGCACCTTCAAGATATTAAAACAAAATATGCCATTCATAGTATTAACAAGACGAGCACCAATAAAACAAGATTAAATCCAACAATAAATATATGAAATACAAAGAAGATGATGATAATTAAACTTCACTGAGAAGTCCAAAATTAGTTAAATAAAAAGAGAAGTACCATAATCCAGGAAAACATATGTCTTACAAGGAACTAAATTCTCTCCAAATTAAAAGTCCAGGCCTAGTCTAGTGAAAATCCTAATGAGGAATTTTCTTAGATATTTAAAGCTAATCTAGAAAAAGAACAGAACATCTAACAAATATTTTTTAAAAGGGAGAGAAATCATGCAGTCATTCTGCCAGATATTTGGCTGAATTCAACATGTTAAAGTGTAGACAAAATGTAATCTTATTTTTTTCTCACTATTGACACTTGACTTGGTGAGCAATTTCCCATCTTTTGGATGAAAACATGAGAAATTCCTAAAGTTTGCAGTTACATTTGCATTTTGAAAATGCATTTTGATCTCTTTAGTGATGAGAAAACACTCTAATTTTAGTGATTCTAATGTCAAGTGTTTTGTAAATTTAAAGATTCACTTCAAGGTATATCTTTTTTAAAAATTTTATTGGTACATTTTAGGTATACAATATAATGACATTCCTCATTGGAAATTTGCACCTTTACATAATCTCTCTTCCTTCTTACTTTTACCCTACTCCCCTGCCCTCCCTTCAACCCCCTCCATCCCTCCCTATTGACAAAGACTTTGTTTCCATTTTTTCATTGTCTCATATTAATTCCATACCCTTCTTTCCTTTCCCCTACCCCTCCCACTTCCCCTTCCCCTTTGCACCTTTTCTTCCTATTTCACATTATCTATTATACCTTTGAATCCTTATTTACACTTTCAGTCTCTCACACTAGAGAAACTATTCAGTATTTACACATGTGTGTCCTATTTATTTCACTTAAGAGTATCGGCTCAATGTGCATCTATTTAGCTATAAATGTCTCTACTTTCTCATTTTTTATGGCTGAGTAGTACTCCATTTTATTTTTTAAAAACCACATTTTCTTTATCCAGTCTCCAGTTGATGGGCAATTGGGCTGCTTCCAAGTTTTAGCTATTACAAATTGTGCTGCTGTGAACATGGGTGCACATATATCACTGTGGTATGATTCTTTTAATTCTTTGGGGAAGATACCCAGCAGGGGAATAGCTGGGTCAAATGGGATTTCCAGTCCTAGTTCTTTGATGTATCTCCATACTGATTTCCACTGTGGTTGCACCAGTCAGCACTCCTAATCAGCAGTGGAGCAGTGTTCCTCTTTCCCCACAGCCCCACCAGCATTTGTTATTGGTTGATTTCATGACAGCAGCCATTCTTTCTGGGGTGAGGCGGAATCTCAGCGTTGTTTTCATTAGCATCTCTCGAAGGACCAGTGATGTTGAACATTTTTTCATGTGTTTCTTGGCTATTTTTACTTTTTTGTCTGAGAAATATCTGTTCATGTCAGAAGCCCATTTTTGGATTGGGTCTTTAAATTTGGGAGGCCTGATTTTTTAAAGTTCTTTATAGATTCTAGATAGTAGACCTTTGTCTGAGAAACAGCAGGTGAAAAATTTTTCCCACATTGCGTGTTGTCTCTTCACACTGTTGGTGGTTTCTCTTGCTGTGTAGAAGCTTTTTAATAAGAAGAGACCTCACTTGTTGATGGTTTGTGCTAATTCACGGGCAACTGAGGTTTTATTCATTAAATCTTTTCATACACCAATGTTGTCAAGATTTCTACCTAACCTCTGTTCCAGCCAGTTCAGCGTTTCTGTTTTAATATTTAGATCTTTAATCCATTTTGATTTTAGTTTAGTGCATGGTGAGAGGTATAGGTCTAGTTTTAATCTTTGGCCAGTTGAAACCCAATTTTCCCAGCACCATTTATTAAGGAGGCTATCTTTGCTCCAGTGAGGGTGTTTGGCTCATTTGTTGAAGATGAGGTGGCTGAGTGTGTCTGGAGTTGATTCTGAATCTTCTAATCTGTTCCACTGGTCCTCAGGTCTGTTTCTTTGCCAGTACCATGCTGTTTTTATCACAGTACCTCTGCAGTATAGTTTCAAGTTGGGGATTGTGATACCCCCTGCCATGTCTCTGTTGCCTATAATTGCTTTTGCCATTCTAGGTCTCTTCTTGTTCCAAATGAATTTTTGGATTGTTTTCTCAAGGTCCGTGAAGTATGCTGCTGGAATTTCAATTGGGATTGCATTGAATCTATGTAGCAGTTTTGGAAGTATGGCCATTTTCACTATGCTGATTCTTCCTACCCAGGAGCAGGGGATGTCTCTCCATTTTCTGATACCGTCCTCAATCTCTCTTTTCAGAGTGCTACAGTTTTCAGAGAAGAGGTCTTTGATTTCTTTGTTAGGTTGATTCCTAGGTATTTCAGTTTTTTGGATGCTATTGTGAAAGGAATTGTTTGCCCTATTTCTCTCTGTGAGTCTGTTGTTTGTGTACAGGAAAGCTATTGATTTTTGTGTGTTGACCTTGTATCCAGCTACTTTACTGAATTTGGTGATTAAGTCTAGAAGACTTTTGGTGGAGTTCTTGGGGTCTTCTATATACAGTATCATGTCATCTGCAAATAATGACAATTTGACTTCTTCATTTCCTATCTTTATTCCTTTTATTTCTTTCTCTTGCCTAATTGGCGTGGCTAATGTTTCCAGAACTATATTGAACAGGAGTGGTGATAGTGGACATCCTTGTCTTGTTCCTGATTTTAGTGTGAAGGATTTCAGTTTTTGACCATTTAGTATGGTATTGGCTGTTGGGTTTTCATAGATGGCTTTTATCAGATTGAGGTACAGACTGTCTATTCCAATTTCTTGTAATGTTTTTTATCATAAATGCGTGTTGGATTTTTCTCAAATGCATTTTGTGCATCTATTGAGATGATCATATGGTTTTTGCCCTTGGCTCTATTGATGTAGTGTATTAGATTGATTGATTTGCATATGTTGAAGCATCCCTGCATCCCTGGGATGAATCCCACTTGGTCAGGGTTTATGATCTTCTTGATGATCTTCTGCATTCTATTTGCCAGTATCTTATTAAGGACTTTTGCATCTATGTTCATTAGTGAGATTGGCCTATAGTTCTCTTTTTGGGTTGGGTCTTTCTCTGCTTTGGGGACCAAGCTGATGCTTGCTTCCAGGAATGAATTCAGGAGTATTGCTTCCTTTTCAATTTCATTAAAGAGTTTAAACAGTAGTGGCAGTAGTTCCTTTCTAAATGTCTTGTAGAATTCAGCAGTGAAGCCATCAGGACCCGGACTTTTCTTAGTTGGTAAGTTTTTAATTACATTTTCAATTTCCTTGGTTGATATGGGTTGTTTAGAATTTTTTAGATCTTCTTCGTTCAACTTTGGTAACTCATATGTATCTAGGAATCTGTCCATTTCTTCTGTGTTTTCCACCTTATTGGCATATAGGTTCTGGAAGTAGGTATTGATGATCCTCTGGATTTCTGCTGGGTCCATTGTAACTTCATCCTTTTCTTTCCTAATTGCATGGATTTAGGCCTTTCTTTTTCTTTTTCTGATGAGGTTGGCAAAGGGTTTGTCAAATTTTGTTCATTCTTTCAAAGAACCAACTCTTGGCTTCATTGATTTTTTTGTATCGTCCTCTTTTTCTCCATTGCATTGATTTCTGCTCTGATCTTTATAATTTCCTCCCTTGTATGAGCTTTGGGTTTGTCCTGTTGTTCTTTTTCTAGAAGCTTGAGGTTCAACATCAGGTTGTTTAATTGGGGTCGCTCTGTTTTCCTGATATGAGTATTCACTGCTATGAATTTCCCTGGTAAGACTGTTTTCATTGTGTCCCATAGATTCCAACATGTTGTATTGTCATTGTCATTTAATTGTAGGAACTGTCTTATTTCTTCTTTACTTTCCTCTGTGACCCATTGGCTATTCAGAAGTGTGTTGTTCAATTTCCATGTGTTTATGAAATTCTTGTGGTTTCTTTTGCTACTGATCTCCAATTTCATCACACTATGGTCTGATACTATACAGGGGATAACTTCAATTCGTTTGCACTTACTTAAACATGTTCTGTGAGTGAGTATGTGGTCTATTTTGGAGAATGCCCCTTGTGCAGCTGAGAAGAATGTGTATTCTGATTTTGTGGGGTGGAACACTCTGTAAACATCTGTTAAGTTCATTTGTTCAAGAGTTTGACTGAGTTCTAGTATTTTGTTGCTTATTTTTTGTCAAGTTGATCTATCTATTTGTGACAGTGGGGTATTGAGTTCCCCTGGTACTATTGTATTAGTGCTTATTTGATTTTTCATGTCCGTTAGTATTTGTTTTATATCGTTGGGTGCACTAGTGTTTGGTGCATATGTGTTTATGATTGTCATCTCTTCCTCTTGGATTGTTCACTTTACAAGGATGTAGTGTCCTTCTTTGTCTCTCTTAATCAGTGCTGGTTTGAAATCCACTTGATCTGCAAAGAGGATAGCTACTCCTGCTTTTTTTCGGGTTCCTGTCACGTGGAGTATTGTTTTCCACCCTTTAACTTTCAGTCTCTGAGTTTCTTTTTGAATTAAGCGTGTTTCTTGTATGCAGAATATTGTTGGATCTTGCTTCTTGACCCATTCTGCCAGTCTATTTCTTTTGATTGGTGAATTGAGACTCTTAACCTTGGTGGTTATAACTGATATGAATTGACTTATCACTGTCATGACTTTTTCTTTTTGTTGGATTCTCCCCCTTTGTGTTTAATTTCTTGTTATGCCCAATGGATTCATCCTGCTGGGCTTCCTGGGGTTGTGATTCTCATTTTCTTTTCCTAGGATATTGTCCAAAATTTTTTGGAGTGCTGGTTTGGTATTCATGAAGTTCCTAAGGTGCTCTTTGTCATGAAAGTATCTTATTTCTGCATCAATTTTGAAAGATAGTTGTGCAGGGCACATCAATCTGGGTTGGAGGCTGTTTTCCTTTAGGGATTGAAATACATCACTCCAAGCTCTTCTTGCCTTGAGGGTTTGCATTGAGAAGTCTGCTGTGATTCTGATGGGCTTTCCTTTGTATGTGATTTATTTCTTTTCTCCTACTGCTTGCAGAATTTTGTTCTTCTGTTGGGTTTCTGGAATCTTAACAATTATATGCCTATGTGTAGATTTTTTTTTGATCAAGGCTAGTTAGAGTCCTATATGCCTCACTTATTGTATGTCAAGTTCTTTGCCCCTGCTTGGGAAGTTTCCTGCCATCACTTCTGTGAACAGTTTTTTTTTATGTCGTCTGCACTCTCTCCTGTTTCTTCATTTGACTCTGATCAGTCTTATGGTATTCTTCTTTGCATCGTCCAGCAGCTGCTGGGTTGATTTCTCATGGTCCCTTACTATTTTAAAGAAATTTTTTTTCCTGGTCACTAATTGCAATCTTATCTCCTATATCTGAAATTCTGTCCTCACATTGGCTCATTCTGCTGTGTAAACTCTCAATGGAGTTTTTAATCTCCTGGAAATCTGTTTGCATCTGTTTTATGGATTCCATTTGTTTCCTATGCTGGGATTCCATCATGTTCCTCAGCTCTGTTTTTAAATCTGTGTCCTCTCTAGATTTATTAATCATGTCTTGCACTATGGGCACAATCTCTGCTGTTATGTGAGAAATTATTTCTGGTTTTATTTTTTCCAGACGCTCTTTTGTGTTCAGTTCAGGGAGTCCAGGTGGTTGAGCATCAGAGTGTTCCATCTTGTTGCCCTTTGGGGTTGCTTTAGGTGATCTGGAAGTCTGGTTTTGAGACTTGTTTATGTGTCTTCTCATTTCAATGGGGGGTGGGGGGGATGTGTGCTGCTGGTGCCCATGCAGTTCACCTCCTTGACTCTGGGGGCAGCTCTGCCCCTTGGCATTCTGGGCAGCAGTATGGTTGCCTTGAAGGTTCACCTCTGCACTGGGTGTAGCTCTGCTCCTTGGCATTCTGGGCAGTGGTATGGTTGCCCAGAAGGTTCACCTCCTCTGTGCTGTGGGCAGCTCTTGAGTTTCCCAGTCTTAATCTTTGTTTCTGAATATGTTTGGTGCTTAACAGTAGGAATGTGTTTTTAAATTGCTGAGTATAATTCCCGTGCCAATAATTATAAGTGCTAGCATTTAATGAATGCCAGCACCAGACACTGAAGGTCAGTTACTAGCCTAACCTATACATATTATTATATTTTTCATGAGCTCTAGAAGATTGGTTCTTTTATTTTCTCCTTTTTAATCTTAAGGAGAAAAGAAGTTAAATTAATAGCTAGCAATTAAATAGCTGTGCTTTGAACTTACTCATCCATCTTCCCTCTCCCCTTCCCTCTCTAAAGTTTAAGCTTTTAGTCATTATGCTACACTAACCTCCATAAGAGGACAAAATTTACAGAACATACCATCTTTGGTGTATAAAGTATATTTTGCACAGACTCACCTTCAAAAGCCCTATACTTGCAATCTAATTATTTAATAGCATTCATGGCCTTGGGCCCAGCCATTTATTCTCCTTTGGCTCAGCTCCATTCTCACCCATGGTCCATGCCATTTATTATGAGTATATAATCTTGCCCTGTAAATCTCAGTGATACATCAACTCAAATTCCATTTTTCAATATGGATCACCAGCTTCTCTAACCCTAAGAACTATACCTTGTAAGGGAGCTGCCAAATTCTATTACTGAGGATATCTGTGAGTCTAAAGCCATTATTAATTAGTCCTAGAAAATGACAATTAAAATTTTTTACCCAGATTCTATAGAAAATCAATGAATCATTGCTGACTGGCTTTTAAAAGCCATTATAAATTTTAATGTGTGGTGAAACTATTACACTGTTAATCCTCTAACAAATAAGAAGTTACAGTTGCATTTCCAGGTGCTAGGAAAAACCTAAGAACACTATCTAAAGGGTATTTACATTTCTTTTAACATTACATGCTTTACATAAAGTAAACAATTTTGATTAAACTTAATAGTTATTATATACCTATATTTTTCTCACTGGTTACAAATTCCCTGGAAGTGTTAAGTTCCAGACTTATCAGTTAATTTTAAAACAGATAAGTGGCAAATAATGATGACATCACTTGTTTTTGCTTCTCTCTGACCAATTTTTCTTTTTGAGGTGTCAACTAATAGCAATCATAGTCTACAGCTTCACATTCTGCCTCTTTCCTAGATGAATTAATTAATTGAATTATTAATTAATGAATTAATTTCTGGCCTAGGGTTGGTATATAACAAAATGTCCAAAGTAGGACATTTTAAAAGGTTATTTTACAAAGAAAGGATCTGGAATCTCAGCAAAGCTGAACAATTGTGTAATTAAGAGTTTAATGCCACAAACAGATATTGAATATTGCAATGCTATGCTTTGGAAACCACATAAACCTCAGCTCTTCCAAAAGGGCTAATACTGAATGTTATGGGTCAAATGAATCCTCTTAGAAATCTTCTAGTGTAAGAGAGATTTATAAGTGATGTTAAAATTCCATGAAGTTAGCACTGTCTTTTCGGCCTAGATTAATTCCATCTTAAACACACTCTTGTGTGAGATCCAGAACATTGTCTATCCAGATAGTGTCCATATGCAGCTCTAGTCTAAGACTAGATCTCTGGGCATAACTATTTACCTTCTTTCCCAATACTGGAGGGAGGCAGGACCTGAACAGTAATGGAATAGCTCTGCATAGTCAGAGGTTGAGTCTAGCATAATGAAACTGGAGAGAAGATAAACTGATGCCATACCAGAGGACTGATCAGCTTGGCCTGTTTCATAGATGCTGGTTGAAGACCCCAGGTTTCTTCTTATTGCTCTCCTTTCTTGTTGAATTTTTTTTTTTATCTATGTGCTACTACTCACTCCCTAGATAAGATGCAGCAAAATTAAGAAATATAGGAAAATCAAAAGCATTTCAGAAATTTTGTAAACTAGAAAATTTTCAACTTTCATTTTGAAATGATTCTCAGAACATCTTTCAGACCACTTTAAAGTGCTGACCTTCAGATCTAACTATAAATATTAAGTGCATACCTACTAGAAGGCAATTCTCTATGGGTCATTTGCATACCTGCACAACTTTCAAGTAGAGCCACTGACTATTCTTTTTTCTAGATTACTTTTTACATGTCTAACAGGCAAGTTGGACAAATGTTTCCCTCCAAAACAAACATCAGTCATGATTACTGATCATTATAAAAGATATGGGTTCCCTTAGCTCTAGGTTCTTCTGAAATGGAGCCTACTGCATGTACACAGACATATGTCTGTCTCATTTGCATTATCCCCATAATACTTGAGCAAGAGGGACTGAGGCAAATATGCTAATGCTCACGTCACTTGCTGTGCTGTAACTGAAGTCCTTTATCTGTAACCTAGGAGGCTCATTCCTTTGACCAGCCTTCATGAAATGCAACCTAATTTGTTAGGCTTGCATGATGGATAAAATCTTTTCACAGTCCTTGATAATAGTACAAGGGCTAATACACAAGAATTTAATAAATGTAAGCATTCTCACTTAGGTTTTTTCTCTGTAAGCATTGGTGGGATCTCTGCTATTTCTTAGGCCCAATTCCTAATTGGTCTCTCAATGTGATCCTTTCATTCCCTATTCTGCAGGCTGGTGCTTTTGGTCTTTCTTTTTAATGAAGAGATTGATTTTTCTGATCCCTAAAATTTCCTGTACTCCACAGGATTTCTTACCCTCCTGTACATTCAAAAGGCTTCACCTATTAGAATTCCTATCATCATGTTTAGTGTCATCCATGTCTGCTTCCTGAAGACTCTTTCTTCTGGCTCTTGGATTCTCTGTTCTCCATGTGACTTGTTCTGTCCCCAGATCATTCAGCTATTCCCCCGAGAAACCTCTAGTGCCATGATATTAGCTTTCCTGTCTAAGACTAAGGGCTGCTCTCGCTAAGGACTGCTTGCATTAAATGCCATTCTTTCCACCCCTTCTTTCCTTCTCCCTTGTCATATATATTTACTAAAATGTCTCTTCCATGATCCTGTAAGCATTTTGGAGAACAGAAAATCATATCCATTTTATATATCCCTTCTTGACTACTGCTTTTACAAATAATGGGCAGTCTGTAATTAAAATGCATTCTAATTTTACATAGAAAAACACAGACTTACGTTTCATTAATTTGTACTTTTCACACTTTTGACAAGAAAAAAGGAGGATCATTTTGTCACCTGGGCTATTTCCTATCCACTGCCCTCTTTGCTCACACTATTGCTATTTTTTAGCACCTTTTTGCATATGTTTTATTTGGGAAGATTGGAAAAGACAGTGTTATGACCTAGGGACCATTCTGAACAAGGCTCAGAGGCAGGAATGGAGTTGCCAGGTGAAGGGAGTTACTAGTTGGAGATCTAAGTAATAAAGAAGGAAGTGCATTCATTCTTGGAAAAAAGGAGGTAAAGTTGTCTAGGGCCCTCATTGAAGAGCTCAAAACCCAACAGCAATGGCTGTGCACACAGAAGGCTGATTTTAAAGAATGGGGAAGGCCCTAGGATCATGCTAATTTTTTTAGCATATACACAACAGGAATGAATGACTACAGAAAAAGATCTTATTTTTTGTCTTGCTTTTAGAAAATTTCTCTAGAGAGTCATTCTTGAGCGTGGTAAAGAAATGATTTTTGCAGTGGTAGGGACTCTTTGTAAACCCAAGGGTCTCATTCCACACTCCACTCATCATCAAAACAAAAGGTTTCCCCAAGTCTACCAAGTCCAAAACTACTTTCATATACTTTTGGAGAGTTTCAGTCTGCAGGAGAAAAGAAATAAGGTCTTGGGAGAAGAGTTATTCCTTTCATTGTACTCCTTGCCACACTTTGGAAATGAAGACACAGGGCAGGCACAGCGTCTTCATTTTATTTTCTGATATATCTAGCACAAATGCCAAAGACAGCTACAAATAATTGCTCTCCAAGCTCCAATGAACTAGAACATCTTCATTTAAGTCATGCATAGCCTGGGATTTTTTTAAAGCAGAGAAAGATGACTTTATGTGATAGTTGCTAAGCAGCCAGGCTCCCAGGGAGCTCATACATACAGGCAGCTTTGCATAATCTCACCAGGAAACCACTCTTTAAAAGACGCTCCTTATGCAAACCCCACTGTCTCCTACTGTATCCAAAAGTGGAAACTTTCCTTTTTTGTTTTTAAATACCTACAACTCCCACACCCCAATAAGTAGTGATAAACTGGGGAATGACTTATGTTACCCAGATATCCTACCACAATGAGGACCCTGAGGCTGCCTAATCTTTGAGAATAGCTCCAGTGAAAGTGCTTTTTCATGTTTTGCTTTACATGTACATGGGGGGGGGGGATACAGAGATGTAAAATGCAGTGAAATAAAATATGTAATTCCAAAACACATAGCAGTCAACGGTAATTTTGGGGATATTTCTTTCTATAAAGATATATAAAATTTGAGATGAGCACACAGATTTAGCACAATGGCTAGAAAATAGTACAATCAGTAAAAAATTATAATGAATGAATGAGCACAGCCCATTTTATGTCAGTTTTTTTCAAAGAATATTGTGAGATGAGTGCTTTCACATTTATGATTTTAAAGCTTCATTAATATTTCATCACATACATATATTTTTCTATTATACTATTAAGTGTTTAATTATTTGCTAATTTTTAGTTAAACAATGCTGTTATGAAAGTGATTTTCATAATTATTTGTCTATTTTTCAAATTTCCTTATGATAGATTCCTAGAAAAATTATTTGACCAAAACATATGAGTTCTGCTAAACTTTATAATAGTTATTGTCAATGTACTTTCAAAAACATTGGTATTAAGTTATATCATAAGAATGCTAGTTATGTGTTAATGTGTCTTTATTACCAGAGTATACTATTATTTAAATGGTCAACTTGCCATTCTACTCTTAAAAAAAAACAATTTATTGTTAAATTTATGATATTTCAATTTGATATTATTTTTTACATTTATTGGAGATCTATATGTATTCTTTTGTGAATGGTGAATTTGTAACCTTTGTAACTTTGTAACTTTTTCCTAGGAGGGAAAGGACTGCATAAAGGCTTATGCACTTGGAGGCAAGAGGAAGGGCTGACTTTGAGTCTGTCTGTCAGAAATATCTCAAAAGCAAGGGCCATTAGTCTCTCTTGATTCATGGGTAAAAAGTAGTGAAATTAGAAAGGCCAAGAGGAAAGGTTATTTTTAGAGTTGTCAAGGTGTTCCATGCTCTCATTTCTGACATTTCTTGGAGGGGGCAGGACAGAAAAGATTTCCACTTCACCTTCAGCCAAGAGAGAGTATGGTTCCATGAATACCACTCAGAGTTTGGCCTGTGTTTGGTGAGCACAGCTTATGAGAACCTTCCTCAGAAGATGGAGGAAAGAAGACCACATTCAGCTGACCATACTACCTCCCACTTGAGAGGGACAGAGCATCTCAAAGATCAGATGGGGATCACCTGGAGGTGTCTTGACTCCTATATAAGATGCCTATTTGGACTGGGGGTGTGCAGTCAGTGGAAGGGTGGATTGCCAGATGCCCAGAGGCAGAGGCAGGGATCAAAGAGCAGCTGGCAGAAGAAAACCATGGCTAGTATTAACAAGCTCCAGTGTAAAGGCTCCAGTGGTGGTCCTTCTGCAAACCCATGAAAGCTCCATACGAGAGAAAGAACCAGCATTTGAGCCAAGGCTTCATCAGCATCTGAGTCATGATCATCACTACACCAGACAGCAAGACCTTTCCTGCCCCTCTTCTTTTTTCCCCTCCTCCACTTCAAAAGGCCAGAGCACTTAGCAAATAAAAGAATAAAGGAGCAAGATGTCTAACAGATAAGATGCCTAAGGCATTCTTTGTTTGTATATTAGAGCTTTCTGATCCTAGTTGAGGGGGAATAAAAGATATAACTTGTCCCCAGTACCCAGAAGCAGAGCTGCATGCAGTACAGAGGAGGCAAATGTTCTGGGCCACCATACCACTGCCCAGAATGCCAAGGAACAGAGCTGTCCCCAGTGCAGAGGAGGTGAACCTTCCAGGCCACCAAACCACTGCTCCTAGCGCCGAGGAGGTGAACTGCATGGGCACCAGCAGCACACATCCCCCCCACCCCCCATTGAAATGAGAAGACACATAAACAAGTCTCAAAACCAGACTTCCAGATCACCTAAAGCAACCCCAAAGGGCAACAAGATGGAACACTCTGATGCTCAACCACCTGGACTCCCTGAACTGAACACAAAAGAGCATCTGGAAAAAATAAAACCAGAAATAATTTCTCACATAACAGCAGAGATTGTGCCCATAGTGCAAGACATGATTAATAAATCTAGAGAGGACACAGATTTAAAAACAGAGCTGAGGAACATGATGGAATCCCAGCATAGGAAACAAATGGAATCCATAAAACAGATGCAAACAGATTTCCAGGAGATTAAAAACTCCATTGAGAGTTTACACAGCAGAATGAGCCAATGTGAGGACAGAATTTCAGATATAGGAGATAAGATTGCAATTAGTGACCAGGAAAAAAAATTTCTTTAAAATAGTAAGGGACCATGAGAAATCAACCCAGCAGCTGCTGGACGATGCAAAGAAGAATACCATAAGACTGATCAGAGTCAAATGAAGAAACAGGAGAGAGTGCAGACGACATAAAAAAAAACTGTTCACAGAAGTGATGGCAGGAAACTTCCCAAGCAGGGGCAAAGAACTTGACATACAATAAGTGAGGCATATAGGACTCTAACTAGCCTTGATCAAAAAAAAATCTACACATAGGCATATAATTGTTAAGATTCCAGAAACCCAACAGAAGAACAAAATTCTGCAAGCAGTAGGAGAAAAGAAATAAATCACATACAAAGGAAAGCCCATCAGAATCACAGCAGACTTCTCAATGCAAACCCTCAAGGCAAGAAGAGCTTGGAGTGATGTATTTCAAGCCCTAAAGGAAAACAGCCTCCAACCCAGATTGATGTGCCCTGCACAACTATCTTTCAAAATTGATGCAGAAATAAGATACTTTCATGACAAAGAGCACCTTAGGAACTTCATGAATACCAAACCAGCACTCCAAAAAATTTTGGACAATATCCTAGGAAAAGAAAATGAGAATCACAACCCCAGGAAGCCCAGCAGGATGAATCCATTGGGCATAACAAGAAATTAAACACAAAGGGGGAGAATCCAACAAAAAGAAAAAGTCATGACAGTGATAAGTCAATTCATATCAGTTATAACCACCAAGGTTAAGAGTCTCAATTCACCAATCAAAAGAAATAGACTGGCAGAATGGGTCAAGAAGCAAGATCCAACAATATTCTGCATACAAGAAACACGCTTAATTCAAAAAGAAACTCAGAGACTGAAAGTTAAAGGGTGGAAAACAATACTCCACGTGACAGGAACCCGAAAAAAAGCAGGAGTAGCTATCCTCTTTGCAGATCAAGTGGATTTCAAACCAGCACTGATTAAGAGAGACAAAGAAGGACACTACATCCTTGTAAAGTGAACAATCCAAGAGGAAGAGATGACAATCATAAACACATATGCACCAAACACTAGTGCACCCAACGATATAAAACAAATACTAACGGACATGAAAAATCAAATAAGCACTAATACAATAGTACCAGGGGAACTCAATACCCCACTGTCACAAATAGATAGATCAACTTGACAAAAAATAAGCAACAAAATACTAGAACTCAGTCAAACTCTTGAACAAATGAACTTAACAGATGTTTACAGAGTGTTCCACCCCACAAAATCAGAATACACATTCTTCTCAGCTGCACAAGGGGCATTCTCCAAAATAGACCACATACTCACTCACAGAACATGTTTAAGTAAGTGCAAACGAATTGAAGTTATCCCCTGTATAGTATCAGACCATAGTGTGATGAAATTGGAGATCAGTAGCAAAAGAAACCACAAGAATTTCATAAACACATGGAAATTGAACAACACACTTCTGAATAGCCAATGGGTCACAGAGGAAAGTAAAGAAGAAATAAGACAGTTCCTACAATTAAATGACAATGACAATACAACATGTTGGAATCTATGGGACACAATGAAAACAGTCTTACCAGGGAAATTCATAGCAGTGAATACTCATATCAGGAAAACAGAGCGACCCCAATTAAACAACCTGATGTTGAACCTCAAGCTTCTAGAAAAAGAACAACAGGACAAACCCAAAGCTCATACAAGGGAGGAAATTATAAAGATCAGAGCAGAAATCAATGCAATGGAGAAAAAGAGGACGATACAAAAAAATCAATGAAGCCAAGAGTTGGTTCTTTGAAAGAATGAACAAAATTTGACAAACCCTTTGCCAACCTCATCAGAAAAAGAAAAAGAAAGGCCTAAATCCATGCAATTAGGAAAGAAAAGGATGAAGTTACAATGGACCCAGCAGAAATCCAGAGGATCATCAATACCTACTTCCAGAACCTATACGCCAATAAGGTGGAAAACACAGAAGAAATGGACAGATTCCTAGATACATATGAGTTACCAAAGTTGAACGAAGAAGATCTAAAAAATTCTAAACAACCCATATCAACCAAGGAAATTGAAAATGTAATTAAAAACTTACCAACTAAGAAAAGTCCGGGTCCTGATGGCTTCACTGCTGAATTCTACAAGACATTTAGAAAGGAACTACTGCCACTACTGTTTAAACTCTTTAA
Source organism: Heterocephalus glaber (assembly GCF_053883595.1). NCBI lineage: Eukaryota > Metazoa > Chordata > Mammalia > Rodentia > Bathyergidae > Heterocephalus > Heterocephalus glaber. The sequence goes on along the minus strand of NW_028258294.1, from coordinate 26,853,631 downwards.
TGAAATTGAAAAGGAAGCAATACTCCTGAATTCATTCCTGGAAGCAAGCATCAGCTTGGTCCCCAAAGCAGAGAAAGACCCAACCCAAAAAGAGAACTATAGGCCAATCTCACTAATGAACATAGATGCAAAAGTCCTTAATAAGATACTGGCAAATAGAATGCAGAAGATCATCAAGAAGATCATAAACCCTGACCAAGTGGGATTCATCCCAGGGATGCAGGGATGCTTCAACATATGCAAATCAATCAATCTAATACACTACATCAATAGAGCCAAGGGCAAAAACCATATGATCATCTCAATAGATGCACAAAATGCATTTGAGAAAAATCCAACACGCATTTATGATAAAAAACATTACAAGAAATTGGAATAGACAGTCTGTACCTCAATCTGATAAAAGCCATCTATGAAAACCCAACAGCCAATACCATACTAAATGGTCAAAAACTGAAATCCTTCACACTAAAATCAGGAACAAGACAAGGATGTCCACTATCACCACTCCTGTTCAATATAGTTCTGGAAACATTAGCCACGCCAATTAGGCAAGAGAAAGAAATAAAAGGAATAAAGATAGGAAATGAAGAAGTCAAATTGTCATTATTTGCAGATGACATGATACTGTATATAGAAGACCCCAAGAACTCCACCAAAAGTCTTCTAGACTTAATCACCAAATTCAGTAAAGTAGCTGGATACAAGGTCAACACACAAAAATCAATAGCTTTCCTGTACACAAACAACAGACTCACAGAGAGAAATAGGGCAAACAATTCCTTTCACAATAGCATCCAAAAAACTGAAATACCTAGGAATCAACCTAACAAAGAAATCAAAGACCTCTTCTCTGAAAACTGTAGCACTCTGAAAAGAGAGATTGAGGACGGTATCAGAAAATGGAGAGACATCCCCTGCTCCTGGGTAGGAAGAATCAGCATAGTGAAAATGGCCATACTTCCAAAACTGCTACATAGATTCAATGCAATCCCAATTGAAATTCCAGCAGCATACTTCACGGACCTTGAGAAAACAATCCAAAAATTCATTTGGAACAAGAAGAGACCTAGAATGGCAAAAGCAATTATAGGCAACAGAGACATGGCAGGGGGTATCACAATCCCCAACTTGAAACTATACTGCAGAGGTACTGTGATAAAAACAGCATGGTACTGGCAAAGAAACAGACCTGAGGACCAGTGGAACAGATTAGAAGATTCAGAATCAACTCCAGACACACTCAGCCACCTCATCTTCAACAAATGAGCCAAACACCCTCACTGGAGCAAAGATAGCCTCCTTAATAAATGGTGCTGGGAAAATTGGGTTTCAACTGGCCAAAGATTAAAACTAGACCTATACCTCTCACCATGCACTAAACTAAAATCAAAATGGATTAAAGATCTAAATATTAAAACAGAAATGCTGAACTGGCTGGAACAGAGGTTAGGTAGAAATCTTGACAACATTGGTGTATGAAAAGATTTAATGAATAAAACCTCAGTTGCCCGTGAATTAGCACAAACCATCAACAAGTGAGGTCTCTTCTTATTAAAAAGCTTCTACACAGCAAGAGAAACCACCAACAGTGTGAAGAGACAACACGCAATGTGGGAAAAATTTTTCACCTGCTGTTTCTCAGACAAAGGTCTACTATCTAGAATCTATAAAGAACTTTAAAAAATCAGGCCTCCCAAATTTAAAGACCCAATCCAAAAATGGGCTTCTGACATGAACAGATATTTCTCAGACAAAAAAGTAAAAATAGCCAAGAAACACATGAAAAAATGTTCAACATCACTGGTCCTTCGAGAGATGCTAATGAAAACAACGCTGAGATTCCGCCTCACCCCAGAAAGAATGGCTGCTGTCATGAAATCAACCAATAACAAATGCTGGTGGGGCTGTGGGGAAAGAGGAACACTGCTCCACTGCTGATTAGGAGTGCTGACTGGTGCAACCACAGTGGAAATCAGTATGGAGATACATCAAAGAACTAGGACTGGAAATCCCATTTGACCCAGCTATTCCCCTGCTGGGTATCTTCCCCAAAGAATTAAAAGAATCATACCACAGTGATATATGTGCACCCATGTTCACAGCAGCACAATTTGTAATAGCTAAAACTTGGAAGCAGCCCAATTGCCCATCAACTGGAGACTGGATAAAGAAAATGTGGTTTTTAAAAAATAAAATGGAGTACTACTCAGCCATAAAAAATGAGAAAGTAGAGACATTTATAGCTAAATAGATGCACATTGAGCCGATACTCTTAAGTGAAATAAATAGGACACACATGTGTAAATACTGAATAGTTTCTCTAGTGTGAGAGACTGAAAGTGTAAATAAGGATTCAAAGGTATAATAGATAATGTGAAATAGGAAGAAAAGGTGCAAAGGGGAAGGGGAAGTGGGAGGGGTAGGGGAAAGGAAAGAAGGGTATGGAATTAATATGAGACAATGAAAAAATGGAAACAAAGTCTTTGTCAATAGGGAGGGATGGAGGGGGTTGAAGGGAGGGCAGGGGAGTAGGGTAAAAGTAAGAAGGAAGAGAGATTATGTAAAGGTGCAAATTTCCAATGAGGAATGTCATTATATTGTATACCTAAAATGTACCAATAAAATCAATAAAAAAAAAAAAAAGACCTGGGCAACTCAGAATGAAGACCTATTTTTCTCACAAATCCACCAGGATATCATGAATGCTATATTTCAAGATGATTGTTCTAGAAACTTAGGCTATAAATTATACATATGAAATTACATAAAGGTAATAGAAACAATTCAGTCAGCTGAATTTATGCTTTTCTTATTCAAATATTTGAGGGCTTAGTACCCATTATGGGTGTGCTGAAGAGAAATTTTCTTTATCATCCCTGTCCTCCACTCAAGTTCTCATACATGGAGAAATAAAGAATTAATATTTGTTTATTTAAATTAAATGAAAATGTATTTATGAAAAATTAATACTATTTTCATACTATTTCATAACTATAGAAAATATATTTCTTGGTAAACAGGAATACTTTTTAAAATTTGAAATGTACCTAGTTGCTGAACTGCCCGTGCATAATACCTGTTATTTCTTTTGTTACAATTGGCTAATAGAACCAAAATATATTTACATTACCTAAAAAGAATAATAAAACAATTTATTTATAAGATCCTAATTTATATATCATTTTTATTCACAGACATATTACCAATTCAAGCTTCAGTTTGAACAAATGAACAATCACTTAAAGAAGTTCAATTGAAAAAAAAAAACATTCAAAATGACCCTAGGAAATACACAGAATCTTTCTTTCCCTGGTTTGAAGTTTCACTTGAGGGTGAAATTGGCACTATGGACTTTCATTCTGTCTTTCCAAAAGTGGTGGTAGGGCTGAGATTCAGTGCTTGGGCAAGGATGAAAAGGATACCTCCTTGAGGGGCTGATAATATTCAGTTGCTCCTGGAAGATAGAATGATCCAGAAAACCCCTTGAGTAGAAGTGAGAGGCTTTCTATGGATTTATTGGAGTAGGAAGAGGAACAGGAGATTGCACTATTGAACTCACTCCATGAATCAATTTACAATGTGCGAAAACTGCCTGGATTCTGAAATGCAGAAAGGAAGCCTGGGCTAGCTGCTCCTCTTTCAGGTGGGAGAGAAGGATCTGAAGGACATAAATGTCCAAGATCATGTTAATATCACTTCTACTAGGCTGTACTTTTGAGAATATTTTAATTATGCTTCATCAAAAGGAGGCATATTGAATCTTGTGAGTTTGGCTGGTCCAGAGAGATGACCAGAGATTTTAACAATAGGATAATGTCACCCATCTAGAGTGAGACTTGGCTCAGGATGCAGTTGACAAGATGGAGACATCATCCTCCTGGGATCTGGATCCCATGGCAGGAACATCTGGTCCATACTGGGTGCTTTGGATCCTACACAGCTGAACTATCCCCATTGAGCAAAGCTTCTGTCTTGGTGCTGTGATAATTCAGGGGATTCCCTGGCCTTGTCAGGCTGGCCAGATGCTGAACTTGATTACCCACTCTTTGAATACCCTTTCTTAAAGCTCAGATGCAACACCTACTTCAGTTAATTTTGGCCTACTTTTTTTCTAAGTCAATGGAGTTCAAAGTATTAACCTTATATATGAAATGCATTATGAATAGCAATAATCTGATGTTTCGAAGCACTCATTAGTTTTTGCATTTCTCCCTTAGCATTGTCTTATTTTTCATAGGTATCCAGCTACTCTGGGGTATGGCTCATATTTTCATTTGCCAACATATCTCTTTATATCACCTTTTTTCTTCCTCCTCTTTTTTTGTGTTGTTTTCTGTTTTCTTGAGACAGTCTCTCTATGTACTTCAGGGTGGTCTTGAACTCACAATGTAACCCAATCTGGCCTCGAACTTGCAGTGATGCTCCTGCCTCAGCCTCCTGAGTGCTGAGATTACAGGCATGTGCCATCGCGCCCAGCTTTCTTTATTCTTAAACTATGTTTTCCCCTACCTCTGATTTTTAAAATCTCCTTGTTATAGTTAAGTCATTTTAAATTTTTTTTCTGATTTTCCAATCTTGGCAGTTTTTGATCCCCAAGTTACATTTATCCTCTAGAGTTTGGATTTAATCCTTAAGCCTTTATTTTTATCATCCTTACTAGATTTAATGTATGTTTGGTAACTTTCTTCTTCAAGAGTTTGTAAGGAAAGATTTAGCTCAGGGATGCAAATGAGTTTTTTCAAATCCCTTTTCTGATCAATCATATTAGTGGTCTCTAGTTTATTTCTCCTTTGTCAGCTCCCAGTGACCATTTTCTATGCTATATCTACCATCTTTAGTAGGTACTATGGATTTAATACATTCTCCCCAATTCATATGATGGAAACTTAATCCCCAATGCACCAATATTGGGAGATGGAGCCTAATAAGAGTTGGTTAGACATGAAGATACTGCCCTTGTGAAGAGATTAATGTTTCTGCAGGAGTGGGTTAGTTATCATGGCAATGGGTTTGGCCCTTCACCGTATGATGATGTCTGCCATGTTATGATGTAGCAAGAAGACCCTTGACAGCTGTAGACCCCTTGATCTTGGACATTCCAGTCTTGAAAATATAAGAAATAAATCTCTGTTCCTTATAAATTAACTGATCTCAGACTTCTGTTATAGCAGCACACAGTGGACTAAAACAGCAGGCATATTCTCCACTCTTACTTTAGAATGTTCAAATACTTTTGTTTGTACATTTCACACATTCTTTTTCTCATGGTTAGGCCTCTCATAAAATTAGTTTTATGTTTCCTAAAGTTGAGAATTTTCATCTAATTACTTCCTCATTGCTGGGACAAAATACCCAACACCCACAAGTTAAAGGAGGAAAGATTTATTTAGCTTACAGTTTGTAGAGGTTTCAGTCCATTGTTGGTTGGCTCCAAGGCAAGGAGGCATGGCAGAGGGGCATCACGAGGAGAAACAGTTCAGGGCAGGGGTGGCAGAAAGCAGCAAGCAGCCTTAATATTTCTCTTTATATTCCATCTAGGCTACAAACCTATTGGTTGGTGCCACCCCCACTCAGAGTGGGCCTTCCCATTAGCCACACCCAGAACTATGCTAAGCTAATGAGTGGACTAATTTAGTTATCAGATATCTTTACTCCATATTTGTACACTTTTTATCCACATTCACACACCCTAGATCCAGCTACCTCCAAAAAGCCCCAACAGTGAGTGCATGAAGTTTAAGAAGGACATCTAGATACAAGTCATAATACTATCCATGTCTTTCTTCCATGTTTTTTTTAGTTGTTTTTCACTCTTCTAACATAACATAAGTCTCATGAGATTGGTTGGATTTAACTGTCTTTTGGTCAGTGTTCTCCTATAACATCAGCTCTCATATTGTTTAGAATATTTAGATTTCTCTTCCCTCAATTATTTTTCTGTTAAGTTTATTTTAATCTCAAAGAATAGGATCTATTCAGTTTTCTTTTTACTTCAGGCTCAGGATTCTAACAAGTTGATCTCAAGGATAACTTCCATCGAAGACAATCTGTCATTTAGTGTTTCTTCTCAGAATGACATGAATTTATCAGAAATTTTAACTTCTTAAGGGCAAAAAAACCGAAAGGTAATCAAACACCAAATTTTCTTTTCCAGTAAAGTAGACTTTAAATTTTTATCAGTGTATGTTTGCAGTACATAATGATTACATTCATTATGGAGAGTGGGTACCTACATCTCAGTTCTTTTTATGTCCCCTTCCTCTTCCTCCATCTTGGTCCCCTTTCCATTTGCAAAGGGTCTATCTTCCTGCTTTCTATTATCTACCATTTATTTTGCTCTTTAATTTATTTGTACTTTGTGTTTCTCATATAGGAGAAACCAAGTGATATTTAAGCTTGTGTCTGATTTATTTCACTAAGCATTATGATCTTGAAGTATATCCATTTTCCTCCAAATCACTCAAATTTACCTTTCTTTATAGCACAGTAATACTTAATTGTGTATAAATACCTTAGTTTCTTTATTCATTTATCTATTGATGAATATGTAGACCACTTAAAATAGACTTTTGTTTTTAACTTCTCATAACAGTATCTTTTAGGTAATCTCCACCTCTAAAATAAACCTTTTCATTCATACTTTCAGGCAATGATGCCACACCCTGGGCAGCATTTTCCCAGGAAACACTTCCTGGCTATGAGCAGCCACATGACACCAATGGCTATCACAGTGTGCCCTCAGGTTGCTAAGCCTGTGTTGTACACAACAGACTGTAGGTGACTCAGTGTATTCTATCCACACTCCATGCTAGCACCCAGTTGGGGCCAGAAAGACTAAGCAAGACTTCTATACTGTATTTCTAGCTGTGGCACACCTAGAACTGGGTTATGTATGAACGATCACCAGGAGAAATGGGTAAGGCTGTTAAATGGCCCAAGGTGACTGGCTCTCTCTTGTAGCCAAAAAGGTTCACATTTTCTCATACCCATGACCATTCCAGGATTTCTGGCCATGATGAAGACCCACTGAAGGATTTGCCTGCTATATAGTGGGCCAAAGTTCCTCCTGCTTTGTTCTGACCTGAGTTTCTTGTTCTATATCCCTAGAGAAGTAATCTATCCTCCAAATGTCCTAGAAATCCTCATACCTATAGCAACATCCAGTCCAGTTCCTTTTTGGTCAGTGTGTGAATATGTGTGCATGTGTGTTTGTCTATGTGTATGTGGAGAGCTGGTATTTGAATGTAAGTCTCTAAATTTTGGAACCTGCTCTGAAAAGGGACTTACAGGGTATTGTGTGAGGGAGCAAGATTGAGAACCAGTATAAGTCAGGCTGATTGTAACTCCAGGGAATGGATTGGAGCAATCAAAAGAGGCCCCTCAGAGGAGCTGAGATTCAATCTAGACTTGAAGCAATGGTGACAATTTGATTAAGCGGAAGGGCACTATATCTGCTGTGAGGTATTTGTGTTTTAGTTTTGTGTCCCCCACGTGACTAGTTATATGATTCTGGATAAATTTTTTCACTTAATTTTCTTTCTTCCTAAAGCAAGATGCTTAATCCAAGATTTAATGTTACTATAGTCCCTAAGACACAAATATAAATTAAATATCAATATATGTATGTATATATATATTTATTTATTTAATGACAGTAAAAGTGGTTGACAAGAAGTTAAATGCTATGTCAATGTAATTTTAACCGAAAAGGCTCATTTTGTATTCTATCTCAGTTTAACTCTTGCTGCCCATGAAACACTTGCTAAAATGTGAATTTATTTGATGACCATATATTCAATTGTTGAATTCAATAAGTATTTTGGAGTTCCTGCTCTATGGCAGGATCTGTGTCAGGTAATGGGACTACAGAGATAAATCAGACAAAGTACAGAAAGCCGCTGTTCAGGAAGTAAGATACCACTCTGTGCGCAATAAAACAATTATGTTGAGAGTATAGAGGAGGGATTGATTAAGAATTACATAGGGGAGTCCAGGGAAACCTACCAAGATGTCATGCTTCTGAGCTGAGTTTTTAAAGATTACATGGAACTCCCCAGGAGGATGTAATGACATCTTGGGCAAAAGAGAGGGCAAATGCAAACACATAATATACCTTCTTATTTATGCAGAATTCTTTAACCAACTTGCTGTGAGTGAGAATATGAAGTGTGAAGTGTGCAAATAGAGAAGGGTGCTGACAGAGTGGCAAGTAGAGAAGGACTGTGAAAGATGAGGCGGAGATGTGGTTGGTTATAAAATGTCAGTGGTCTTTTACATAGTAAGAGATGCTAATCTGGGAGGTGTGATGAATCTAAGATCAGGAAACTACAACATAGGAAACATATTAGCTTCCTAGGGTTGCTCTAACAAAGTACCAGAGTTGAATGGTTAGACAATAGAAATTCACTTCCTTGAAGTTCTGGAGGCTAGCTATGCAAGATTAAGGTGTCTGTGGGGTTGGTTTCTTCTAAGACTTTGGCTTGCTGATGATCTTCATCTCTGTATCTTCATGTGGTCTCTCTGTGACTATGTTCTGATTTCTTCTTACAAAAGTAAGAGTCATAGTAGATTATGGCCCACCCTAATGACATCATTTTAACTTTAAAGGTCCTGTGTCCAAATATAGTAACTTGCTGAAATATTGGAGGTTAGACTTCAACATATGAATTTGGATGGAGGGCATGATTCAGCTTGTTATAGAGAAACTAATTCATTTAAATGTATTAAAACATGAAGCTTTGGGACTAGCCGGTACAACCTGGAAGCTTAATAATTGTCTGATAAAAGAGATGTACTTTTTACCTTCTTTCAAAAATTCCTTCACTCATCATCTACTAAAAAGTCTTCCTTGATTAAGTGAAAGGCCAGTGACTATTTTTATACAACTATAACTTCTATACCCAAACCACACCATTATAGCAGGAATGGGTTTAAAGAATTGTTCAAATCTCTGTTCTTTCAAGGCTCAACTCAAATGTGGCTTTTTTTGTAAACCTACCCAGGTCTCCCAGGCAGAGACCCATTTTCCTTTCTCTAAACTGTGACATTCTGTCTGTGGCTTTGAACTCATTTAGGATTCTGTGCCTCTGTAGCTCTTGGATAAGCTGTAAAACACCTCACTCTCATTTCCTTGAGGCCATGTTTTAAATATTTGCCCCATATTACCCAACATATAGTACACATTCAGTGCATGATGAATGTAGTGTATGACTAATTCTTTTTGGGACTTGGAGAGAGCTAGGTATCCTGGGGCTCCCTTTCTAGCTTCATTGCTCTCTCTCATTTTGTGTTAGGTCCAGATAACTCCAGTCCTTCCTGGAGTATTAAGTCCCAGAGGAGCAACTGTAGTACTCATATTATGCTAAGCATGATCCTAAAGATCCTGCAGATCCTAAAGAAAGATTATCCAATTCAGAAGGCACCCTCCACACTTCTACCCTTTGAGGAGACTATGGCTAATGTAAGCAAAAGGAAGGCAGACAGAAAGCACAGTTTTACAGGGCTTTTTACCAAGTCTCACCAGCTTTATACAGATATCACAGTGGATTTGGTTCCTTGGCAAAACAAAAATCAAAACTGAAAGAAACACAGAACCCTGCATCCTTGCTATTTCTTCTGAGTCATAGTGATTTCCAATCTGCAGGGGGAGGATTCCTGTTGGGGATGGAGTGTGGGAAAGAAAATTCTTGCAAAGACCTCTGTGATCAATATGCTTACCAAGTAATGCTGTCTACATGTCAGAGTAAATAGAAGAGAGGTGCCTCCCAAGGATGTGCATTAACATTTATCAACGGGCACATAAAGGTACTGTTAAGGTTAAGAACAGTAAAATTCCTCTAAAAACCCTATCTGAATCATTAATGGAGTTTTTTCATTACATTTTTTCTGAACTACTTGATACTGATTGTCAATGTTTTGAAGAGTTCTTGAACATTCTTGAAGTTAAAAAGGGGGTCCTCATATGAAGTTTGGGGACCAGCTTGAAAAATGGAAATTTTTGCTTCAAGAATTTTTCCAACTGCAGCTTGTGAGAACTTTAAGGCTTTGTTTCAGTCATTTGGGTTCAGTTTTGATAACACTTTGTTTTCAGTGTAATTCCCTAGAATGGCTCTAAAGCAGGGCTTGCAGCCAATGCTTTGTTTATCTTTCAGTCAGCAGGGAGAAACTCCAGGATTCCTCTACAGGACACATGAGGCCTAGTGCAGAGTGCAGACAAAACAGGATATTACTTTCTGATTTAGTTACATGCAAGAATTTCCCAAAGGGCTCTCAGGTTGCTTCCCCTAAATAATTTGCATGGCAAAGTGGTCCCAGACCTATCCTGCAACCTCTGCATATTAGCATGAGTAGGCATTGCCAAAAAGAAGTAATTCAGAAAGAAGAGGATTTAGCAAAAAATAAAGAAGATAGTTGAAAGAGTAATGATGAAGGCATGTATTTATGAAAGGTATTTTGAACATGGCTTTGAGAAGAAGGGTGTATGTAGACACTTATACTCAAACCTCTTTTCTGATAGGGGAAGAGTATCATCAACTCAAGGTAAAAAGAAATAAGTCACATTTGGGTTTCAAATGCATTGTCAGAATGTTTGGCATCTTCCTTACCATTGTATTGAATTTGTGCTAATATCTGGAATCTCCCCAGCTTATGATGTTTCAACTTATGATTTTTGACCTTCTGATTGTATAAAAGTATTCAGTAGAAACAATACTTTAACTTTTGAGTTTTAATCTTCTGGGCTAGTGATGTGTGAAGCCATGAAGGCAGTCAGTGGCAGCAAGCCATGGCTTACAGTCAGCTACATAATCACAAAGGAAATAACGAATGCTGTACAGTGTGTGGTATGCTGGTGTTTTTTGGATATAGGTATTCAATAAATTCCATGAGATACTCACCACTTTATTATAAAATATGCATTGTATTAGATAATTTTGCCCACCTTTAAGTGTTCTGGACACATTTAAAGCAGGTAACATATATAGATCTAAAATGTCCCCCCAAACTCTCATGTGTTTACAAGTGGGCTTTCAGGAAAGTGACTGGATAGTGATCATAATTTGATGGTATTATAGGGAAGTGGGGCCTAGGTGAAGGAAGTGGATCGTGGAAGCATCACTTTGGGGAATATATTTTGTCCTTGGTCTTTTCCTCTCTTGCTCTCGATTATTCTCTACTTCCTGGCTGCCAGTGAGCAGCTTTCCTCTGCCAGGCCCCTCTGCCATGATATTTTGCCTCACCAGAGGCCTAAAGCAATGAAGCCAATTGACCTTGGACTGAAATCTCTGAAACCATGGGCCAAAATAAGCCTTTTGCTTTGAAGCTGTTTATGTCAGGTATTTTAGTCACAGTGATAAAAAGCTAATTAACACACAAGGATGAGCTATGAAGTCGAGTCAACTAAGAGTATTAAACACATGTAGGGGAGATACATATATATTAGAATATTGTTCAGCTTAAAAAAGAAAGAAAGCCAGTCATTTGTGACAACATGGATGAAATAGGCCAGATATAGAAAGACAAATACTATGTGATCTGACTTCTATTAAACATCTAAAACTGTCAAATTCATAGAATCAAAGAGTAGAATGTTGGTGGTCAGGGGCTGGTGGTAGATAATGGAAAGATGTTGATAAAAGGGTGCCAGTTTTCATATATAAGATGAATAAGTTCTGGGGATCCAGTGTTCTCTAAGTAAGATGATAGATGAGATGTTAATTAGATTGTGACAGTCATTACACAAGGTATATCAAATCATTTTCATTGTAGGCCTTAATATATACAGTATTTTTTGCCAATTAAGTATTTAAAAATAACTTCAGGGCTGGGGATTTAGTTCAGTGGTTTCGCTGTCTGCTGCACAAGAGCAAGGACCCGAGTTTGATCGCCGGTACCAAAAAAAAAAAACCAACAAAAAAAAACTTCAGATGGTTTGCCATTTCCCATAGGATAGAAATCAGGTCCCCTCTATCAAAAAACTTAGTTTATAGCCCTTTGTCTTCCCAGTCTCTTATACAACTTTGACTGCAACTACATAATGAGTTCCTCTATGAACTGAATTCTTGTCTTAATCACAGCCTTTGAATATGCAGTTCTATTTAAAATGCCCCTCACTAGTTGACAGTTTTCTCATTCTCGAAGGGCTAGTCAAGTAGAAATTTTCTAAGAAGCCACTTCTGACTCCTTAGGCAGGGAAATGCTTGGCACATAGTAAACACTCAATAAATTTTAGGTGTTATTGTTAGGCCATTAGTACTTTCCACCCCTGATTCCCATAGGACTTTATATTTATCACAGCACAAGTACTACTGTCATTGTTTGCACATCTTTCTCCCTCACTTGCCTGTGCTCAGCATAGGATCTGGCACAAAGTTTGTTAAATGTGTAAGATTTACACTCACATGCCTGGAAGTGACACAGGAAGTCAAGAAGATGAGTGATAACAAAACAGGGGTGGAAGGGTATGGAGACTGAAGCTCCTGTTGTCTTCTGAAGGGAAGGCATCTATTCTAGTCTAGGCAATTGTTGTGAGGCAGCAAGATTTAGATTTTTTTAAAAAGTTGCAAATCTAAATTTTTGTTTGAACACTAAATTTTTAAATCTTGGCAACTAATATGAATTTTAAAAACCATTGTGTGGTCCAAGAGAAACATGTTTGATGGTTGCCAATTTTGATCTTGCTAGAGAATGGAGATGACAGATGAGTGCTGACTGGTCTCCTGACAATACCCTGCTTCTCCTGGAGCCAGGATAACCCCTGGAGGGCTTTTAGCTTACATTAGGAATGTGGCTGCTGTTCTTTCCGCTTCACAAGAGGACATCGAAAACTGCCATTTCTCTGTCTCCATGAGGTTGCAAATTGCTTTTAAGTTGCCTGTGTTTGGGATCTGCCAGCAATACTATTCAAAGTTGGGTGTGGCATCTCTTTAGCAGCCATGTCTCTCTGGAATTCTGGACAATACCATCTCTGAGTAGGAAGAAAGAACAAGTGACCCCATCTTTAAATTGAACAAGGCAGGGAGGTAGTAATAATAAGGAGAACTGGATTCTCTGACTATAGGCCCTTTGTGTTTTCTCAGTAATCCTTTACAACAACCCTGCATGGCATGAATTTTCATCCTTTTTCCATTGATGGGGATATTGAGTTTAGAGAATAATAAGCTTAATATAACACACAAATAAAAAGTGCAGAGCTGGAAATTTAAACACTGGTGGTCTGGGTATAGCCAAAGACCTCAATCTTGTTCATTCCTCCATGATGTCCGCTTCAGTAGAGGTGGGTTTAACATGTGAGGAGTCATAAAGGTATCTTCCTGGCTTTCCTTTTTGATCTTTAAGGTTCAAATGATCATGGCAGGACAGGGCACTTCTCTGCTCTGATCTCATTCCACAGGCCCAGCAGATTTAACAGACAAGGAAGAGAGATCCAAACTTCTTGTGATAAAGATGCTTGCTCAACTCTCTTCAGGCTAGAATTTTCTAAAATATGATTGATTCTGGAACCCCATCCTGGAGCACTTATTTCTTTGAGAAATTATCCACTTACCCACAACACAAGACTCTCTTATGAGATTAAGAGGTGTAAGAATCTCCTGGGCCAAGGAGAATACTCAAGAGTAATGAAGCTGACTATTGCCTGGGAGAGGGATAAATTAGGGAATGGCTTACTGTGGAAGATCAGGAAAGGAAGAACTGAGTATACTTCTCTCAGCAGGATTTTAAACAGAATAGCTTGGCAAGATGTGGATATTTCTAGAATTAGAAGACAGACTGAATTATCACAAAATTCTTAGAAATCACCTATTTTTGCTGTAATTCTTGAAACCACATTTGAAAAATAAGGACTGAAAAATAGTGATCACAGAAGAGGCAAAGCAAGTAATGATCACACAGCTCAGCCATATACCCTTATTTCATAAGCTTGTTTTCTTAGTACCACCCTCTCCCTTTGAATCTTCTAAACAGTATATGACCACAGGTTGTGCCGAGTGGCTTCTTGCTATAGGCAAGCAAACACAGGCCATGTGATGACCACAAATGGTTAGCTGCTCTAGGAAGCATGCCTGATAAAATGCAACAGTGTTTGGGATTCCTAAGTGTCGCATCAAGGCGAATTCCAGCTTCTATTTAACTTTATGAAATGTCATAATTAAAAATAAATATGCCAGTCTGGGCTCCCACCCCTGGGTAAAGATTTCATGATCTGTTGTGCCATGAAAGGCTATTAGTTAGGGTAATTAAGCTGGGCTTTCTATCTCTGGCATTGCCTTTCACAGTGAGGATGAGGCAGAGCAGTGACTGGAAGTGGGTTGGGATGTAAAAACCTCAGAGCAGAAGGGTGTACGTCCCTAGCACTACTGAGAAAGGGTTCCTGGCTTTAGGCTATAGTAAGGGAATCTTGTTAGTTAGGACTGACAGGTGGTGAGCCATCCTTCCAGTTTGAATGAGCCTCATTATTTAATATTAGGTGCCAGAATGCCGGTAGGCATGGTTGGAAATAAATACATCTGAGTGTTGTCAGCAGTGTCATCTCAAATCTCACTTTGGATCCGTTTCAGAAGCTTTCTATCCCACTGTTGCTGGTAAGCACTATACAATGTAGTCAAAAGCTCAGCTCTTTGAGAGAAGAAATGGAGTTAACAGTGCCAGTTCTGCAGGATAAGGAGCTCTGGAGACATTGCATAATGACAAGTGGCCAGTAGCAAGCCTGGCCCTGGTCTGGAGTAGGCATTCAGAGGAGCGACCAGGGTTACTTTTGAGCAGCATGTTTGAGAACTTGGATGGGACTAGGTTTGAAATAGGGTTTGTCACTTACCATATGAATCTGCACATGGTTCTAATTTCACTTTTTTTCACTTGAAAAAGGAACAGCATAGTAATGTCTTATTATCTATTTACCTTGAAGAATTATTGACAATATCAAAGACATAGTATGCCTGGCATAATGTCTGGCATAAACATCATAGGGGTCAAATGCTAATGATTGCCAAATACTTAAATAAAATCTGAATTCATTCTTCATGGTCCAGATAACACTATTCTGTTTGTCCTTATTTCTGTCCCAGCTTGAATATGTTTAAAGTTGATCTATGCATGTACATCTGTGTGTATGAAAAAGAAAATAATAGCTATGCCTACTGTATACTATTTGCTGTATACTAATACTGTGCACACGAAATGCATATTATCTTTACAATAATATTTTGGGGTTTTAAAGATGATAAAGCTGAAGCACAGAGGAGGGTCAGTGATCGCTCTGTCCCTGTCACGTGTCCAGTGAGGGACCATGCCAAGATGCACACCCTGCAGCATTCCCAAAAGCTGTGTTAGTCCCCACTGTGCCACAGCCTCTTGCAAGATAAAGATGTATTCCTTTTCCCCTCTGTTCAATTCATTGCATTGGATTTTATAGGTAAAATATCATAAAGATAAACATTGGAATAGATCTTATGATAAAATTGACTTACTTCTGTGCTTTCAGATAAACATGGTACCCTTAATTTTCAGATAGCAAAACTGAGACAAAGGCTTCTAGACTTCTATGTAACTCCAGTTTATAATATATAAGCTCAGTGCTGTCCCTCTCACATTTCTCTTTATTCAGTTCAAGTTGCTTCCAGTTCATTTGTATCAGACCTGAACTAGCATCCTGAATGCCTGTGTCCCCATAGGATCAAACTGTCTCCTATTTTATTTATGTGAGTGTGTATGTGTGTGCATATACACATGTGTGCTGTGTACAATGTTAAAAAATGACTTTTTAAAAACAGTTTTAGGTTTACAGCAAAATTGAGAGGAAAGTACAAAGATATCCCGTATACCCTCTTTCTTCACATAGGCATATCAATATCTTCAACCAGAGTGGTATACTTGTTACAATTAATGAACTTATATGGACACATCACAATGACCCTAAATCTCTATTTCACATTAGAATTTACTCTTGGTGCTATACATTATGTACATTCCCGCTGCTCTACATCTTTATCAGCATTTGATGTTGTCAATATTCTGGGTGTTAGACATTGTAATGGCATGAAGTAATATCTCTGTGTTGTTTTACATTTCATTTCCCTAATGACATGGTGTGGAGCATCTTTTCATATGATTATTTATGTATCTTCTTTGGTAAGGTATCTTCTTTGGTAAGGTATCTGCTTTGGTAAGGTATCTGCTAAAGCCCGGCTCATTTTTAAAATCAAGTTGATCATTTCTTTTTGTTGTTGTTCAATTCTTTTATTGGTACATTTTAGGTATACAACACAATTACATTTCTCATTGAGAATTGTACCTTTACATAATGCATCTTGGTTCTTATTTTTTCCCCATTCCTAGCCCTCCCTTCACACCCTCCACCCTTCCCTATTTACAAAGACTTTATTTCCATTTTTTCCATTTCTCATCATTTTTCTTTTCCCTTCTTTCCTTTCCCCTGACCCTCCAACTAACCCTACCCCTTTGGACCTTTTCTTCCTATTTTGCATTATCGATTATTCATTCTAATCATTGGTACATTTTAGGTATACAATGTAATGACATTCATCATTGGAAATTTGCACCTTTACATAATCTCTCTTGGTTCTTATTTTTCACCCTCGCCCAGCCCTCCCTTCAACCCCTCCATTCCTCCTTATTTACAAAGATTTTGTTCCTATTTTTCCATTTTCTCATATTAATCCCATTTCCTTCTATCCTTTCCCCTAGCCCTCCCACTTCCTTCCCCTTTGCCCCTTTTCTTCCTATTTCACATTATCTATTATATATTTTAGTCCTTATTTACACTTTCAGTTTCTCACACCAAAGAAATTATTCTGTATTTATACATATGTGTCCTATTTATTTCACTTAAGAGTATCACCTCAATGTGCATCCACTTAGCTATAAATGTCTCTAATTTCTCATTTTTTATGGCTGAGTAGTACTTCATTTTATAAAAAACACCACATTTTCTTTATCCAGTCTCCAGTTGATGGGCATTTGGGCTGTTTCCAAGTTTTAGCTATCACAAACTGTGCTGCTATGAACATGGGCACACATATATCGCTGTGGTATGATTCTTTTAATTCTTTGGGGAAGATCCCCAGCAGTAGAATAGCTGGGTCAAATAGGACTTCCAGTCCTACTTATTTGATGTATCTCCATACTGATTTCCACAGTGCTTGCACCAGTCTACACTCCCACCAGCAATGGAGCAGGGTTCCTCTTTCCCAACAGCCTCACCAGCATTTGTTATTGGTTGATTTCATGATAGCAGCCATTCTTTCTGGAGTGAGGTGGAATCTCAGCATTGTTTTCATTTGCATCTCTCGAATGACCAGTGATGATGAACATTTTTTCATGTATTTATTTGCTATTTCTACTTCTTTGTGTGAGAAATGTCTGTTCATTTCAGATGCCCATTTTCAGATTGAGTCTTTAAATTTGGGAGGTCTGATCTTTTTAAGTTCTTTATAGATTCGAGATAGTAGACCTTTGTCTGAGGAAGAGCAGGTGAAGATTTTTTCCCACATTGTGGGTTGTCTCTTCACACTGCTGGTGGTTTCTCTTGCTGTGCAGAAGCCTTTTAATAAGAAGAGATCCCACTTGTTGATTGTTTGTGCTAGTTCACAAGCAACTGAGGTTTTGTTTGTAAAACCTTTTCATACACCAATGTTGTCAAGATTTCTACCTAACCTCTGTTCCAGCCAGTTCAGCGTTTCTGTTTTAATATTTAGATCTTTAATCCATTTTGATTTTAGTTTAGTGCATGGCAAGAGATATACGTCTAGTTTTAATCTTTGGCAAGTTGAAGCCCAATTTTTCCACCACTATTTATTAAAGAGGCTATCTTTGCTCCAGTGAGGGTGTTTGGCTCCTTTATCGAAGATGAGAAGGTTGAGTGTGTGTGGCGTTGTTTCTGCATCTTCTATTCTGTTCCACTGGTCCTCAAATCTGTTTCTTTGCCAGTATCATGCTGTTTTTATGACAGTAGCTTTGTAGTATAGGTGCAGGTTGGGAATTATGATACCCCCTGCCATGTCTCTGTTACCTAGAATTGCTTTTGCTATTCTAGGTCTCTTCTTGTTCCAAATGAATTTTTGGATTGTTTTCTCAAGGTCCATGAAGTATGCTGCTGAGATCTCAATTGGAATTGCATTAAATCTGTATAGCAGTTTTGGAAGTATGGCCATTTTCACTATAATTATCCTTGCTACCCAGGAGCAGGGGATGTCTGTCCATTTTCTGATATCATCTTCAATCTCTCTTTTCAGAGTGTGATAGTTTTCAGAGAAGAGGTCTTTGATTTCTTTCATTAGATTGATTCCTAGGTATTTCAGTTTTTTGGATGCTATTGTGAAAGGAATTATTTGCCCTATTTCTCTCTCAGTGAGTCTGTCATTGGTGTAGAGGAAAGCTATTGATTTTTGTGTGTTGACCTTGTAACCAGCTACTTGACTGAATTTGGTTATTAAGTCTAGAAGACTTTTGGTGGAATTCTTGGGGTCTTCTATATAGAGTATCATGTCATCTGCAAATAGTGACAATTTGACTTCTTCATTACCTATCTTTATTCCTTTTATTTCGTTCTCTTGTCTAATTGCCATGGCTAATTTTCCAGAACTATATTGAACAGGAGTGGTGATAGTGGACATCCTTGTCTTGTTCCTGATTTTAGTGTGAAGGATTTCAGTTTTTGACCATTTAGTATGATATTGGTTGTTGGTTTTTCATAGATGGCTTTTATCAGTTTGAGGTAGAGACCATCTATTCCAATTTTTTGTAGGGTTTTTATCATAAATGCAGGTTGGATTTTGTCAAGTGCTTTTTCTGCATCTATGGAGATAATCATATGGTTTTTGTCCTTGGCTCTATTGATACAGTGTATTACATTGATTGATTTGCATATATTCAACCATCCCTGCATCCCTGGGATGAATCCCACTTGATCAAGGTGTATGATCTTCTTGATGATCTTCTGCATTCTGTTTGCCAGTATCTTATTAAGGATTTTTGCATCTATGTTCATTAGTGAGATTGGCCTATAGTTCTCTTTTTGGGTTGGGTTTTTCTCTGCTTTTGGGATCAAGGTGATGCTTGCTTCCAGGAATGAATTAGGGAGTATTGCTTCCCTTTCAATTTCACTAAAGAGTTTAAACAGTAGTGTCAGTAGTTTCTCTCTAAATGTCTTGTAGAACTCAGCAGTGAAGCCATCAGGGCCTGGGGTTTTCTTAGTTGATAAGTTTTAATTACATTTTCAATTTCATTGGTTGATATTGGGTTGTTCAGAATTTTTAGATCTTCTTCCTTCAACTTTGGTAATTCATATGAATCTAGGAATCTGTCCATTTCTTCTGTGTTGTCCATCTTATTGGCATGTAGGTTCTTGAAGTAGGTATTGATGATCCTCTGTATTTCTGCTGGGTCTGTTGTAATTTCACCCTTTTCATTCCTAATTGCATGGATTTGGGCCTTTTCTTTCCTTTTTCTGAAAAGTTGGCTAAAGGTTTGTCAATTTTGTTGATTCTTTTGAAGAACCTACTCTTGGCTTCATTGATTTTTGGTATCATTCTCTTAGTCTCCATTGCATTGATTTCTCCTCTGATCTGTATAATTTCCTCCCTTGTATGAGCTCTGGGGTTGTCCTGCTCTTCTTTTTCTAGAAGCTTGAGGTTCAGCATCAGGTTGTTTAATTGGGCTCTTTCTGTTTTCCTAATATGCATATTCACTGCTATGAATTTCCCTTATAAGACTCCTTTCATTGTGTCCCATAGATTCTGATATGTTGTATTGTCATTGTCATTTAATTGAAGGAGCTGTCTGATTTCTTCTTTAATTTCCTCTGTGACCCATTGGTTATTCAGAAGTGTGTTGTTCAATTTCCAATTTCCATGTGTTTATGAAATTTTTCCAGTTTCTTTTGCTATGGATCTCCAATTGCATCACACTATGGTCTGATAATATACAGGGGATAACTTCAATTCCTTTGCACTTACTTAAACTTGTTCTATGTGTGAGTATGTGGTCTATTTTGGAGAATGACCCATGTGCAGCTGAGAAGGATGTGTATTCTGATTTTGTTGGGTGGAAGACTGTTAACATCTGTTAAGTTCATTTGTTCAAGAGTTCGATTGAGTTCTAGTATTTCATTACTTATTTTTAGTCTAGTTGATCTATCTATTTGTGCCAGTGGGGTGTTGAGGTCCCTCACTACAATTGTATTAGTGCATATATGAGTTTTCCTGTCCGTTAGTATTTGTTTTATATAGTTGGGCGCACTAGTGTTTGGTGCATAGATATTTATGATTGTTATCTCTTCCTCTTGGATTCTTCCCTTTACAAGGATGTAGTGTCCTTCCTCATCTCTCTTAATCAGTGTTGGTTTGAAATCTACTTGATCTGCAAAGAAGATAGCTACTCCTGCTTTTTTTCGGGTTCCAGTCGCATGCAGTATTGTTTTCCACCCTTTAATTTTCAGTCTATGAGTTTCCTTTTGAATTAAGTGTATTTCTTGTATGCAGCGTATTGTTGGATTTTGCTTCTTGACCCATTCTGCCAGTCTATTTCTTTTGATTGGTGAATTGAGACCATTAACATTGATGGCTATAACTGAAACGTATTGACATCATTGCCATGACTTTTTCTTTTTGTTGGGTTCTCCCCATTTACATTTAATTTCTTGTCATGCCAGATGGGTCCATTCTGCTTTGCTTCCTGGGGTTGTGATCCTCAATATCTGTTCCTAGGATATTGTGTAAAATTCTTTGGAGTGCTGGTTTGGTGTTCATGAAGTTCCTAAGGTGCTCTTTGTCATCAAAGTATCTTAGTTCTCCATCAATTTTGAAAGATAATTTTGCAGGGTGCATCAATCTGGGTTGGAGGCTGTTTTCTTTTAGGGCTTGGAATATGTCACTCCAAGCTCTTCTTGCCTTGATGGTTTGTGTTGAGAAGTCTGCTGTGATTCTGATGGGCTTTCCTTTGTATGTGATTTGTTTCTTTTCTCTAACTGCTTGTAGAACTTTGTTCTTCTGTTGTGTTTCTGGAATCTTAACAATTATATGCCTATGTGTAGATTTTTTTTGATCAAGGCTATTTGGAGTCCTAGATGCCTCACTTATCTGTATGTCAAGCTCTTTCCCCCTGCTTGGGAAGTTTTCTGCCATCATTTCTGTGAAGAGTTTTTTTATGTCATCTGCACTCTCTCCTGTTTCTTCATTGACTCCAATCAGTCTTATGTTATTCTTCTTTGCATCATCTAGCAGCTGCTGGATTGATTTCTCATGTTCCCTTATAATTTTGAAGCAATTTTTCTTTTCCTGGTCATTAATTGCAATCTTATCTTCTATATCTGAAATTCTGTCCTCACATTTGCTCATTCTGCTGTGTAGACTTTCAATGGAGTTTTTCATGTCCTGGAAATCGATTTGCATCTGTTTTATGGATTCCATTTGTTTCCTATGTTGGGGTTCCATCATGTTCCTGAGCTCCTCTCTAGATTTATTAATCATGTCTTGCACTAGGAGCACAATCTCTCCTGTTATCTGAGAAATTATTTCTGATTTCATTTTTTCCAGATCCCCTTTTGTTGCCAGTTGAGTGGGTCCAGGTGGTTGAGTATCAGAGTGTTCCATCTCATTTCCCTTTGGGGTTGCTGTAGGTGATCTGGAAGTCTGGTTTTGAGACTTATTTACATGTTTTCTCATTTTGACTGGGGGGATGCTATTGGTGCCTGCACGGATTACCTCCTCTGAGCTAGGAGAGGTGGGACAGAGGCCAGGAGCAGTGGTAGGGATTGTGGCCCAAAAGCCCTTTCCTCTGGGCTGGGAGCAGCGGGAGTAATGATGGTCGGGAAGCCCCTTCCTCTGGACCAGGAGCAGTGGGACGGAGGCTCAGAAGCCTCTACCTGTGGGCCGGGAGTGGCAGGACTCAGTACCATGGTCTGGTTGTCCAGTGTCCTCTGTGTCTTTGTAGTGTGGAAGCAGGTGGCTGTACGGGGGGTGGGGGGTGTCCAGTGGATTGTTGCTGGGGCTCAGGCTGATTCGGCGTGTTCCGCGCGACTCACAACCTCGTTAGGGTGTGTGCAGACCTGCCTGTCTGCAGTGGTCTAATTCCAAGTTGATCATTTCTTATTGTTCAGTTTTAAGAGTTTTTGGTCCATTTTGAAAACAATCCTTTTTCAGATAGGTCTTTTGTAAATATTCCCCTGGTCTGTGGTTTGGTTTCTCATTCTCTTGCTACATTCATTTGCAGAGCAGAAGGTTTTAATTTTATTGGAGTTTAGCTTATTAATTATTTCTTTTATAAAGGGCAGATAGCCAATAAATACATGAAGAAATGTGCAAAATATCACTTGGCACTAGAGAAAGGAAGTAAAACAACAGTGAGATTGCATCTTACCCCAGAAAGAATGGTCATCTTTAAGAAATCAAATAATAACGAATGCCGGTGAGGCTATTGGGAAAAGGAACCCTTCTACACCATTGTTGGGAATGCAAACTGGTACAACCACTTTGGATATCAGTGTGGAGAATCCTCAAAAAGCTGAAACTAGGAATTCCATTTGACCTAGCTATTCCTTTCTAGTTATCTTCCCCAAAGAATTAAAGATATATTACAGTGATACATACATACACCCATATTTATAGCAGTACAATTCATAATAGCCAAATCTTGGAAGCAGCCTGTATATCCATCAAGAGATGAATGGATAAAAAAAGTATTTACATACAATAGAGTACTCCTCTGTCATAAAGAAAGATAAACTTGAGTCATTTGTAGGAAAATGGATATCCCTTGAGGCCATAATGTTAAATGAAATAAATCAGACATACAAGCTTAAATATCACATGGTTTCTCTTATATGAGAAACCCAAGATATAAATAAATTAATGAACAAAATAAAAGATAGATAATAGGGAGTAGGGAGCTACATCTTTGTCAAAGGGGAAGGGGACAAAAGATGGAGAGATGGGGGAGGGAGATAAAGGAAGGGGATAAAAAAGGAAGTAAGATGGGTTATATACATATATCAATTCCCAACAAGAAGTGTAAACATTATGTACTACGAACATGTACTAATAAATTATTTCTTTCATGGACTATGCCTTTAGTTGAATCTAAAGAATCATTACAATGCTCAAAATCATCCAGATTTTTCTATGTTTTATAGTTCTTTTAAACTTAGGTTTATGATCCATTTAAGTTACTATTTGTGAGGGATAAAAGGTCCTAACTTATTTTTGCTTGGTGATATTGTAAAAATGATTCTATATCTAAGTAACTAAAATTTTTTAAAAATTAGTTTCCTCACATATAGAGTTTCTCTTCCCTAATATGAATTAAATTAGATATACTTTTTTCTGATAAAACACAAGCACAATCATGACAAGGTAACCAAAAGCTTTGTCAGTTGAAAGATTCCTGGTTGTCATTTGCTTGACTTGGCTTTGGGACAATAAGTGAGAATTCCATGCTCACTTGGGCCAGGGCAGATTTTGGTCTTTCTTGATTCTATCTAAGGATCGGTTGAGAAACCATGTGATTCTAATAGACGTAAGCTCCCAGATGCCCAAGAAGGAAAAACTATAATGACTGGCTAGAAGAATCCATTATTTACTTACTACAAGCCTCAGTTTCTGTGTGAAGGTAGAATCCAAGGATTCTACTGGAACCAGCTCTAAGGAAGCCACAAAATGCCCTAAGGGAGAATTTGTTAGCAGGGCGTTGACCATGCCCCAAGTGCCATCAGTTTATACAGTGGACCCTCAAATTGTGACCAGCCAGATATATAAACAACTTGAGTTACGACCAGAATTTTAGTTTTAATTTATGACCAAAGTCTTGAATTACAATCCAAATGCCAGCCACTTGTGGTTCCAGATGGTCTCAGATACAGATTTAATCCTTAAAGAGTTCTGGGAGGAACATTACAACATCCTTTCCTGTGTGGGGTTAATTGAAAAATCCTGGGCCAATGTCTCTCTAAGGACACTGAGATCTGCCTCTATACAGGAGAGAGAGTTAGAAGGCTGTGTAGAGGAGCCTGAGCCTTCAACTGACCAACTTGATTTACAACCAGCCCTCATGAATTGATTGAGTTTTTAAGTCAAGAGTCCACTATATCTGTGTAGGAAAGAATACATTTCTGGTCCCTTATCCTTCCTGCTCAATCTTCTCCATCCAATCTTTAATTCTGGAGGCCCAGAGGCAAAGTGGGAAAGAGGCAAAGGCAGAAGTGAGCAAGATGTAGGAGTGAAAAGTCAGCTGCCCTCTGCCACTCAGAGGCAGTCTTTGGCCTGAGGCAGGCTGGGAGTAGAAGAGGAAGAACGTTTTAACCTAGATAAGAATATGGAGTTACGTGATTTTGACTGAGAAGTCAGTGTTTATATTATTATAGTGACTGTTCTTGTAGATGAAAGTAAGTTCAAGACTACCTGAAAATGATGAGAAAAAGCTGTATAATTTGTGTGTTGTTAATGTTTTTGCTTAAACTTAAAAAAATTTTCTGATTTAATTGTATTACTGGCGGATTTGTTCTAAATGATATTCTTCAGAATAGGTTGCTTAGTTCTTTTGTGAGGCTGCATTTATGACTCTGTGTTTCCTTTACATGATCTCTACAATCAGCTTTGGAAGTTTAAATCTGGCTTACTTTTCCACTTACGCTTCTGGAAGGAGACTACCTGGTCCTGTTGGAAGGGTATATATAATGGACTCATAGAACTGTCACCAGACAGGGTCCGGTGAAATGCCTAAAGCCCAAGATAGGGGACAACTTTGACTTACTCCATCCAATGGGCAATTTGCAGCTGCACTGACTTCCAGCACAGAAAAATTTTCAGGATGGGTCAGTAAGAGGCATAAAGGGATTTATTAGGCAGAATTTTAAAAGCACACACTCAATGAAATAGAGTGCAGCTGTTCTCAAGGAAGAGAGACAGAGGCATCTTTATGGCCTTGAGCTGGGTGTATTTATGGGAGGCTTGGGAGTAGAAATCTGTAGAACTTGTGAATCTATGGAAACAAGGGATTCAATGTACAGATGAAAGGCCAGAGCTCTTTCTGTAGGGGAAAGGTGATGGGTTATACACAGGTAAAAGCCATCCAGGTGACAGAGAGGTAGTCTATCATACAGAAAGTGCCCTGAGGCAAAGACTGTTAGCAATGCAGGGAACATTTCACCATTTTACAGGTGAAAAGGGATGATCCCTTTTTTTACCTGTGAATGGCCAAGGTCCCTTTACAAGTAAAAAGATGTCTGTAAGGCTTATCTTGTGTCTTTAAGGACCTTAGGCATTTTTTTCTGACTGGGTTTATGTACTGAGCTTGTAGTTTTTATTAAAAGTACAATTTTAAAATTATGATTTTTCTTGTCTCCTGTCTTATTTTTTCCTTTTTGCCTCAGAGCTAGTATTCTAGTCCAATGCTACTTGACGAGGACTAGTCTAGTAAATAGTCATTTTCCAAAATTGATTAATCTCTTTTTGAAAAGTAAAAGCATTATTTGTAGAGTGCAGGGATCTAGATATGTTAATCAACTTAACTTTGTTAATTATATTAAAATTATATATTCTTACTGTTTTCTTATCTACCTCCTCTTTTTAAGAAGAATGTATTAAAATATACTATGTTTAGAAATTTATCAGTTGCCCCTTGTGATTTTATCAGTTTTTTATGTATTCTAAGGTTAGTTTGATGGAACATATATGTTAGATTTGTTGTATATTTTGGTGGAATTTTATATTTATTATGATAAAATATCCCTTTTTATTTAGATTAAGCTTTATTTTGTCTTCACATTAAATTTGTTAATTCTGTTGAATTCTATATTTTATTTTGTCTACTATTTAATATCAACACATCAGATGGTTTTGGTTTTACCTTTTCTATCCCTTTTCAACCATTCTATGTAATACTGTTACTGGCCACTCAGGTTCATGTGCTCAGGTTCCTTTGCTTGATGCTGACCAAGTCAAAGGTGGCTGTATATTTTTGTAAAAAAAAGAAAGCTCTCTCTGAGAAGATAGAGGGGCCCACATCCCACAGAGTAGTGTGTGATGGATTCCCAAGAGGTAGAGTCTAGATTCTTATGTACTTTCAGCAAAGAATTACAAGTATACACCCAATGATAAAAGAAAAAGCAGATGTATTTATTGATGTTAACTTAGTGTGTGGGTTTGTGCCAGCAGAAAAAAAAGGGTGGCACGAACAGGAAAAAGTAGTCCCTGGTTGGTGGAAAAAATAGGAAGAAAAAGATAAGTCAGGCTTTGAGATTTAAACAATGTGTGCCTTGCATAAGGCATCTCTCATTGGACCTCTCTTATGATTGACAGAAATGAGTGATAGGGTGCTGAGTTATCTCAAGGGTATCTACTGTGCAGGACTTACCCATAATTTATTCTGTTATAATCACTTGCCTGACATCCAGTCTTTATGTAAGAACCTTTAATGAATTTCAGCTGGGGAGAAGGTTACTAAAGGAATCTAAGGCACAGTGTGCTCTTACTTGAGCTTTAGAAATTTCCTGGATCTTTGTTATTCTTATTTCTGCTTCTCTTAGAACAGTGGAAGGAGGACTGGCCCTAGGATGCTTTGCAAGTTCAGGTGGATGGAGGGAGAGTGGTCCCACAGTTGTGCTAGCTGCATTAATGCCATCTCACCAGGTACAGATGGGTAAGGGTCTTCTATAGTAAGGAGCAGAGGGGAGGGGGAGCACAGGGAGATGATGCAGACCTCCATACTTGCTTTACTGTATTCAGTGAACTTCAGCTCATTCTCTACTCTCTTGCGGAAAGATAACCAGGCTTCTAGTCTCCTGGGGCCAGCATCTTTATATTTTGTCACTTATTTTGAGCTGGGGACAGGAGGGGCTATTGGCCATGTGCTCAACAGGAGAAAGTTTGGAGAAGTTGCTTATCTCTAAAAGAAAAAAAAAAATCTAACTTTTAAAGTTTCATTTTGCAGTGCTGGTTACAAAATTTTCATCAGGTGAATCTTTTGTAAACATCAAAGAACTTTATTTTGGTTTTATATCTAATACAAGAAACTCCATCTTAAAGCAAACATTGTCCCTGTGAAAATGACCAGGGATAAAGAAGGGTATTCTATTGATAAATGGATAAATTCTCCAAGAAGATAAGCAATATTTAACATGTATGTGTCTAACAACAGAGCATCAAAATACATGAGGCAAAAACTGATAGACCTGTAAGGAAAATTATACAAATACACTATTATAGTTGCTGACATTAAGACATCTCTATCAGTAATTCACAGATATGTATATTCACAGATGTAGCAGACAAGTAATCTGCAAAAATATAGTTGAACTGAGTAGTATCATCAATCAGTTGGCTCTAATTGACATTTGTAGATTACTTCACTCAACAATAGAAGAATACACATTCTTTCAAAGTTCAAATGGAATATTCACCAAGATGGACTGAATTCTGAGACTAAAAACAAACCTTAAATTCGAAAGAATAGAAATCATATAAAATATTCTATGTTCTCAAGTCATAATGGAATTAATGTAGAAATCAATAGTAGAATAATAACTGGAAAAACTCAAAATGCAGCATATTTCTAAATAGCACATGGGTCAAAGAATGAAGTCTCATAGAAAATTTAAAAATATTTAAATTCAATAAAAATAATACAATTTATCAAAATATATACAATGCAGTGAGAGCAGTGCTCAGAGGGAATCTATAGCATTGAATACATATATATATATAAAAAGAAAGATTTAAAATCAACAACACAAGTTTCTACCTTAGGAAAACAGGAAAAGGGCCAGTTAAATCTGAACTAAGCAGAATAAAAGAAATAATAAAGATAAAAGTAGAAGTCAATAAAATGGAAAACAAAAAAATATAAAGTCAAACCAAATACTGGTTCTTTGAAAATATCAATGAAATTGATGATCTTTTATTTAGTTTAAGAAAAAAAGAAAAACCATACAAATTACTATATCAGGAATAAAAGAGGGGTCATCACTAGTGATCCTATAGACATTGATAGGATAATAAAAGACTAGTATAAAACATTCTGTGCAAACAAGAGCAATAACGTAGATAAAATAGATCAATGACTTGAAAGAATCTGTTTTATAACTGGTGAATTTATGTATTTGTAGTTATTTCAATTATTTATATGTTTCAATTCTTTCTGCCTTCCTACTGGGTGTTTTCTGTTTAGCAAATTTTTTTCTTTTTTTTTTCTTCTTCTATCTTCAAATGAATTAACCTAGTTAAAAAATTGTACTTCTTCCTGGCTCAACCCTCCCAGTGTGGAGGCCACAAATTCTGTTGCTAATGTTTAAATAGTTTACCCTAATAGAAACTAACAAACTTCTTATCCCTTATTTCCTAGTTCTCCTTGATTTTCTAGTAATAGAAAATCTGATTTTAGTTGAGATTTGACTGCCTAGAATAGAGATCACCCTTTTCAGCTTTTCTTGCACCTATATGTGGCTATAAATTATAGCAGTCTGAGCCTTAATAATAGCAGTGATGAAGGTAGATGTATGATTTGTACAATGTCCTAAGAAAGTGGGAGATAAACAGATCACAAGGCAGAGACAGTCTGTGGCCTTAGCACTGCCCAATGTGTCCGATCTCATCAGAAAGCAGAGACCACTCTTTTCAGGAGGTGTTTTTTAAAAAAATAATTTATTAAGATGAGATTCTAAATTCAAATGTTGTAAAATGAACAATTTTAAAGCAAACAATTCAGTGGTGCTTAGTACATTCACAATGTTGTGTAAAAACATCTTTAATTTCCAGATATTTCTATCACTCTAGAATAAAACAGAATTAAGTAGTTTTTCCCTGTTCTCTGCTCTCTGTCCTCTTGGCAACTACCAACTTTGTTTTGTCCCTAGAGATTTATCTATTCTGGAAATTTCATATAAATGGAATTGAGCTTATGGTCTTATAAATGGAACAGAGCGGTAAAACAGAAGCAGAGATATGGGGCTACATAACTAAATGTCAAGCTCACTTGCTTTTTTCATTCTCTGGTTTGAAGTTGAGATCTCTGCACTTTTCAGAGTGGTCTTCAGGAATCTCTTTCCTGTAGTCACCTTAAATGCCATCTCCCCAGCATCCTCTTTGTTTCTGGTGTCTACTTCTGAAGTGAGAGAAAAGGGTAGGGGTGAGGGGAAGTACTCTCTGCTCTTCCTGCTTCCAGCAGTCCCCACTAGGCTGTCACTGAGATTATATTTGCAATACCTTTGAAGACTTTTCTTGCCTTTTATAATCCAGAAGTGGAGGGAGACAGACCAGAGAGCTCGCTACGCTTATTATCATGTCTTCATAGCTGCTTTGTGAAGTAGATCTTATTATTACAAGTATTCCCACTTTACAAATGAGGAAACTGAGGCTCACAGCAAGCAAGTAATTAGCTCAAGATAATATGATAGGAATAGCTGGGGTACATGTTAGTTTGACTTTCAAACCTAGTTTAGCTAGTGCTCTATGTTGCCAGAGTTTTAGCTGAACCTGAAAAGAATCTGTGGGATGATGGAAGGGCAGTGACCCTAGCAGAGTCTGGAAAGAGGATTCAACAAATGTTCTTTGAGGAGGCAACTAGTATTTTGTACTCTCCTATTCAAATCAACCTGAATGACTCAATGTTTTCTTGTATTTTATGCATTTTGCTTTGCTATTAGAATTGGCTGAATATTACCCTTGGCATTGAGCTAGTGACCTTTTTTTCCCTCATGTTTGCATTCAGTCAGTTGGAGGTTGCATTCTGTCCCTGTATACTTCCAAGAGATCTGGTTCTGTAGCCATGTCCCATCCAGTGCTATTGACTTACTGTTTCCTCACTTGACATTTCAGCTGCTCACCTCCCACCCACAGCATCAATGTCAAGTGCAATTTTTTAATGCCTTCATTCACACTTGCTCTTTACATTTTTTTACTCAGTGCTAAGATTGAACCCAGGGCCTTCACACTGAGCTTCCTTGGAAACCTTTTTTATTTTTTTAGTTTGATACTGCCACATACTTTTAATCTCAACACAAGGGCATACCAAGGCAGGAGGATCACAAGTTAGAGCCCAGCCCGGGGAACTTAGCCATCTTTTCTACTTTTTAAAGCCATTGTGCATAAGCTCAGTTGTCAGTTGTAGCATCAAGAGGTCTTCTCCTGTATGAGCCCATCAGCCTAAGACTGTGTTATGGTTTAGACCTACAATGTCCCTTGCAAGACTCGTGTGCTCAGAGGCTGGGCTTTTGGAAGTTGATTGGATCATGGTGTACTATATTCATCAGGGAATTAATCCACTGACGAGTTCAGGGCTGAATGTGCTGTTATGAGGTAGGGTCTAGTAGAAAAAGGTAGGTCACTAGGGGTGTGAACTGGAAGGGTGTATCTCCCTCCCTGACTCCTTCCTTCTAATCACTCTGACTTCTGGCTGCCATGACACGAGCAGCTTTCTGCTGCTATGCCCGTGCCATTTCTGCCTTGGAGCCAACTGATTATGGACTTAATCTGTGAGCCAAAATAAACCTCTCATCCTTAAAGTTGTAGGTATGTATTGGGTATTTTGTCCCAGCAATGAAGAAGTGACCAAGACAGACTGTTTGCTGCAATCTGTGGTGAATCTGGCCACAGGGTTGTATCTTCCTAAGGGCTATCTCAAAGGATGCTTGACATTTGGTTGCAAAACTTAGCTCTTATGGGCATCAGAGACAAACTCAAGCAGTGCTCAATTTGTGGCATTGGTGGTGAAGGAAGTTTTTCCTGATCCGGCAGATTTGAAGCCAGAAACAAAACAGATGGGAGACTCTCAACCACAAAAGTGTCTCACAGTGAACAAGAAGAACATTCAGAAGCAATTTAAAAATCTGTGTCTAGAAAGCTCATGGATGTAATAAGATATCATAGGAGGAAGCTAGGAAGAGTGTAAACACTTTTCTATACTATCTCTTCACAGCTGCAGTATTTCACTAGAGAAAGGTATAATAATTTAAAATATTAAAAAACCTGTCTACTTTTATATCAATTTCCAGCAAACTTGGTTTTACCCCTAAGCAACCTGTACATATGGGTTGCTCATGTATTATAGTCCCTTTTAAAAAATATATATATATTAACAGTTTTGTTAGCTATAAACCACAAACCATACAACTCATCCATTTAAAGTATACAATTAAATAGCTTTTAGCATATTCTCAGGTTGTGTCAGTCCAAAAAAGAAATGCCATACCTATTAACGGTTGCTCCCTATTCCTCCCATGCAATTTTTTCAAATTCTAGACAACTACTGATCTACTTTCTGTTTCTATGGATTTGCCTGGTCCAGATATTTCATATACAGGAGCCACCCCACACCCTTACCTGTGGTTTTACTTTCTGTAGTTTCAGTTATTTGCAGTCAGAATATTAAATGGAAAATTCTAAAATAGTTCATAAATTTTATTTTATTTTGTTATTTAAACTTCTATTAGTTCTTTATAACATATGCCATAAATATTACTCTGATTTGCTCATTAAATATTATACACATATATTGAATCATGACACTATAATCCACACATATATACAATTGAAATAATTGTATATATGTATACAATAATTGTATATATGTATATTGTATATAATTGAAACAGTAATACCAAAACAAATCTAGAAATATTGCTTATTTACATTATTATGACATTAAAAGATATCTTCCCTTATATATGTATATATATATGTAACAAGTTAGATCATGGAGTTTGAATCTGGTTTTCCACTGAACATTGTGTTATGAACAACTTCCTATTTCAACAGGTATCTGCTTTATTTTTCCTGGCTTCATACAATGACCAAACATGAATGTTTAAATAATCAACTGTTACTCAGAATTTTTAGTTCCATTCAGTTCTTTCACTGTACAAAGATTATTTACATCCAGAATTTTTGTGATATACTTTTAGGACACAACTTGCAAGATGTAAGGATACATATATTTAATAAAATTTAAAGGTGAATTCATTTTATTTTTGACTTTTTATTGTAGAAAATTTCAAATGTACATAAAAGAGAATAGCATAGTGAATCCCCATTTGCCATCATCCAACTTCAATATCAGCATTTTGCTAATCTTGTTTTAATTACCTACAACTCCTTTTTGTTTGCTCATTTTATTGGAAAATTTTACAGTAAATACCAGATGGTAGGTAAATATTATGTTGTATAAGTTGTGTGTGTATATATTCCTGTTAGTATTTCCTTAATATCATCTTGATCTTTAAATGGTTTCTTAAAATTTGTACCTAAAGTTTACATATATATTTTTTGTTATGTTTCTAGTCTCTTTATAACATAGCAGACTCCTCCCACCTCTTCCTGATACTGATTTATTGGAGACATTGTTTTATCAGTGTGATAGAATGTCCTGTATTGCAAAGCAGTTTTATTTCTTACTTGTGCTTTTAACTTCTATCTATCCATTTTATATAAATTGTAGTGAGATAGAATCTTGAGTGGATCTTGATTGAATCTTTTTCTCGGCAAGAATATGACAAGGTTGCTACCATATATTATTTTCATTGTATTATATCATGAGACACACAGTCTGTATTTAATCATCTCATTTCTAGATATACAATGTACACTACTGATCAGTGAGTTCATATGATACCAGTGAGGCCTACCTCTTACTCATTTCCCAAGTAAACTATCACCTTTTCTTTTTGGTACCAGGGATCAAACTTAGGACCTTGTGCTTGTGAGGCAGGCGGTGGAGCCACTGAGCTAAATCCCCTACCAACCTATCACCTAACATTTTTATCACCCACTAAAAAAAGTGTAATTTGGTTCTTAGAATATATCTCACTCTAACATTTTGGAAATATTTGTAAAATGAAGAGTCCTACATCTAGGCCGTGTAAGATTCACTTATGATTGTCTTATTTTTTCTTGAATAAAAATACAAAAGTTTAAAATTGTTTACTATTCTGAATAAATAGAATTTCTGATGGAATTCTGGGCCATCCTGCCCTGGGTCTGGGCTGTAAACAATCCCCTTGTCCCATGTAAACACATTGTGTATAGACTACTGAACCATTAGTCACTTAGTACCTGTCTCAGTTATCAGACCAACTGTCATGGTATCAGAGTGCTTATGTTCAAGTAACCCTTGTTTTACTTAGTAATGGCCCCAAGATACAAAAGTAGTGATTTTTACAATTCAAATATATTAAAGAGAGGCCATAAAGTGCTTCCTTTATGTGAAAGGTAAAAGTCTTTGACTTAATAAGGAAAGAAAAAAATCATATGCTGAAGTTGTAAAGATCTATGGTACAAGATATTTGGAGAGAGAAATCAGATTCACATAAGTTCTATTCATTGTATTATTACAATTGTTCTATCATTAGAGCTATTAATCTCTTCCTATGCATAATTTATAAATCAAATTTTATTATAGTAAATATGTATACGACAAAACTTACTATATAAAGAGTTTGATACTTTTTAAGGTTTCAGGCATTGACTAGGGGTTGTAGAATGTATTCTTCATGGATAAGAGGGGCTACCATAAGTAGACCCACGTAACATGTAGTCTTTTGTGTCTTGCTTGTTTCTCTTAGCATAATGTCTTCAAGTTCAACCATGTCATAGAATGTATCAATACTTCTTTTCTCTTTATTGCCAAATAATATTTCATTGTATTATTATAGAGTACTGGTGGTGAATGTTTTAGTTTTCAGTGATAACAAACAGCTGGCTGCAGCATGTGGGCCATAGGCTTGCCATCACTGATATAGAGCATTGCATTCAACTGAATAGGCCCCTTAGCCGCACAGATATAAACCAAGCCTGGGCTCACTGCACTGATGGACGGTTTTTTTCCTACTGAGGCTTTAAACAGAGAAGCCAGGGGTTTTGGCTGTTGTAAACTCCTGGGCATGCTTTACTCAAAGCAGTGTTTTTGCAAATTTACTTTTGTTTATTTGGTGGTGCAGTGGGTGGGAAAAAATGTTTCTTGGCACTATTTGCACTGCGCCTGCACTGTGGGTCATTCTGACAGAATGGATAGTGTTTGTGTGTTTGTCTTAGAGTTTTGCATGAGACACCAGCACAGAGAAAGGGAGCCATTGGGGCTGATTTCAAAAGCCTTCTATTATTCTGGGCTCACTCAGCGTGGCTTTGAGGCCCAGGTGCTCTAGTCCTGTACTGAACTGGACAGAGACTGATACTCACTTCTCTGCAGCCTGGGAATGGTCATGTTGAGATTTTGGATCAG
This sequence comes from Heterocephalus glaber, assembly GCF_053883595.1. NCBI lineage: Eukaryota > Metazoa > Chordata > Mammalia > Rodentia > Bathyergidae > Heterocephalus > Heterocephalus glaber. The sequence goes on along the minus strand of NW_028258294.1, from coordinate 26,819,413 downwards.
AACCTTGGAATAACAGTGGTGTTTCCTCAAAAGTACCATTAGTATAAGCTACAGTAATTTTCCTCCCACAGCTTTAAATTCAGTGGCTCAAGAGGAGAGAATGTGGAAGAGAAAGGGCAAGAGCAGAGCAGATATCACATGGTGGCTGAGACACTATATTATGATGTATTCAGGGACAGCTGGGGTTCACTTGGAAGGGGAGGGATTTGAAGTTTAATAATCAAGCTAAGACATTATAACTTGTGCTTTACAGTCATAAGTGTGTGCAGTTGCGCGTATGGATTACCTTTATAGTGAGAGCATTGGGTTGGAAGTCACAGATTAGCAGCCTGGTGGCTGATGGTGATCACTCTGTGAACACATGTGGCTTGATAAACACAAGTTTTAGGCTTTAATTTAAATGCCTGAAGAAAAATATGTATTCTCTCTTTAGTTTTCCACAGAGCTTTTGTCTCACATCATCCTGATTCATACATTCATGTTGTGCAGTGTGATTCAGAGTGGCCTTGGTAAAAGGGCTTTTTATAACCTATCCCCACTCGTGGACCTGTAGACTGAACCAGCAGTCCCTTATATGGGCAGTGAGGACAGCCATTTTTCACCAGCCATCAACTGTAGTCATGAGAAGTAATTTCTGTTTTCACCAGTCTAATGCCATTTTTTTGTAAGGAATTAATAAATCAAGGTTGATAAATTGCTGGGAGAAAACAAAAATGTATATGCTTCCACAGATTGGTACACCATGAAAGATAACCTCACTCCCTTACATCCTGCTTCTTTCTAGGGTAGGGCCCAGAACCAGTTTTTAGTTTATACCATTTGTTTGAACTTACATCAGTAGTCCTTCCTTCAGGAGTTTTTGTTTGCCACACTCGTCTCTCAGTCTCTCAATGCGTCCTTGATGATTGGTTTTATAGTACTTCAAATATCAATGAATAGGTGACAAAGGCATATTTGGGGTCAAGGATGCTTTCTAAGGCTCTCAGATTTTCAGTACACAGGAATGTCTGTTCTATTTATCAGAAGGCCAACCCTGAGAGTAAAGGGGAAATCATTTCATGAGAAAATGACCTCTTTTTCTAGGGATGTTATTTCTACCCTTTGAATGACAATATTATCAAATTATAGGTACATGGAGCTTTATATATTTTAAAATAATCTCACATAAGCATCTTATATTATGCTAATTCCTAAGATAGGGAAGACAGTATTATTCTGACCTTACACAGAAGGGAGCTGAAACACCAAGAAACTAAGAGCCCACTCAGAGACATGCAATTATGTGGCTGTAACATGAAACTTTATGACTTTCCATGCATAATACAAAATCTATTTCTTTAGGAAAATATAATCTTTTTCTTCTTATTTGTCTTCTTGATTTCAAGGTCTGGAGACTGGGGCAGTATTGTGATAAAGAAAGAAGAGAACTGAAGATACCCAAGCTCAGTTCAGTGTGCAATTTTGTGATAAATTACTAAAGGATGTTCTCAGAGAAAAGGTTAAGTGTGGGAGTGTTGAGAACCACTGACACATAATATAAAGTATAATAAAATCAGTATAGTATGGAAAGATAAGAGGGTTTGCCATGAACTTGATCTAATAGAATCAAATCAAGTAATCTCCACAGCCACACAAGCAGGATATAAGAACTGCAATCTCTGATCAAGGCATTCCCATGCAGATAAAACCCAGCCCAAGGGGCTGGCCATGGTTTGTCTTCACAACTCTAAGCTTCTGGGGAAATGTTATATCAGGAAGTATATCAGCTAAAAGTGTGTGAAGTTTAAAGCCAAGAGTAAGAAAACAATGAGAAACATTATCAGACCTTGACAAAGGAAAATGGAGATGGTTTACACAAGCAACAGAGCTCCTTGACAGAAATACAGCTTATAGGAAAATGTTTAGGGGAAGTTCAGTTTCCTAGGAAAGAAAGAATACAGTACAAGGACAAGCTTGGTGGGTATGCGTCTTGGAAGTATCACGGAAATCTTAAACATTTGTTCATCAAATTGGTACTTGTCTCTCCTGCAAATGTCTACCTAAGGGCATGGGCTTGAAGCAGTAGATGTGTAGATATGAGCCTGTGGTGCCCTTATAAAGCCCAGTTACAAACTCTACATAAACCCCTGAGACACACTGAGAATTTTGATTCTGTGAAAATGTTGACTGTTTACCACCATGAGAGTAAATTCTGAGAAATTGTGCAACAAATAAATTGTCCATCTTTGACAGTCACTAAGAGCTATAATTAAAGGAACAAGCTCCAATTCAAAGGAAACAAATGGATGAGCATATAAACAGGGATCTCATTAGTGACTTAAAAAAATATTTTTTCCTAGGGCAGCTCATCTGTTGAGAGTCACGGTGTCAGGTCATATATACCTATAAAGTGGTGTTAGGACATTTCTGGATGCATGCTCTAATTCTTGGTCACTCATTTCTTGCAGCATTAGTGGACTTTATTCCACATATGGGCATGCTGGAAGGACTGCAAGATAATCCTGCTAGAGATCTGTTTATATAAGAGCAGAGATCCCTCTCAGAAAGGGGGAGATGAACAGCCAGGGTTTGGCTTAGAGACCTTATGGATGAGTGCAGGAGAGCAAGAGGCATTTTAAATGCAGGACAAGTGTTTATTACTCTGTTGTCCACTGATTCAGCAACTTGGAATTCATATCTGAGCTTGAGGTTTAGGGAGCTCCAATATAAAATGAAAACTTAAAAGGTTGGTTTGCTAAAATCTCCATGGGCTACTGAGCCAGCAGAATTGTTGTCAGCAGATATAGGATGGTACTCTTGTCACTGACATCAGTGTCCCTAAAGTGATGTGTGTGTCGTAAGTCAGGCCATCAGATGCAGTGGGGATATTGATGAGAAATATCATCATATTGATGATCAGCTCTCTCTGCTTGTAGAGAGCAACAGCAGCATTTTCCACGGTCAAGGACTGAATATCAGTGATCCAGATCAGCCCTGAACAGTTGGTAGCCTTGGCGGAGGCACTGGAGGAGTGGTGGAAGCCACTGGTACAGCTGCTTCATTGTCACTGGCAACAATGGTAGTCACCATTACTGTGATCCAGAGCAGAAGGGGAAAAAAGTGGAGGGAAGGCAGAGGGGATGCCCACAAGTGAACCTGTGCCTTCTCAGAGCTATTTAAATAGAATATTTTGTTTCTGCAGCCTGATTTTTTGCCACAGGAAAGTACAGGCTGGAGGAACACAGATGATATGAGGAGCAAAGGAGGCTTGTGTTCCTTAAGATACAGGTACCCATTAGACTACACTTTGGTCATTCCTGAGCCCAAATTACCTAGTTTGACTTGGAAGTATTTGTTTGTTAAGTCAACTCTAGCCAGGCAGAGGAAGGGCCAGGTAGATTTTTTGGGTTCAGGTGGTCCACAATCTCTCCCTTCTACTGGCTACAGGAAGAGAATTTGAAGGAAGAGAAATGCAGTCTGAAATATGTAGAATGTGCGGTGGTTCAAAACTTTGGTAACACCAAAGGAAATCTTTGGCGTTACTGATGGTAAAAGAAAGCCAAGTTGCCTGGGACCACATTAGCTTTAGGTTCAGAAGACAGAAGGACCAGAGGAGAGTAAAGTCTGACAGGGGAGAGCAGTTAGATTAGTGAGAAAGTAATCATGATTAGAGGAAAGTAAAATAACAAAACAAAACAAGACAAACAATCAGAAAAAGATTTGGGGAGTAAATAGAATGACACAGGAAATATACTAGGTGTCTTAGTCTTTTTTACTTGTTGATAAGACATAATACCCAACACCTGCAACTTAAAGGCAAGATTTATTTTGGCTCACAGTTTCAGAGGATTCAGTCCAAGGTTGGCAGGCTCCAAGACAGAAATAGCATGATAGAAGGGCCTGTTGTGGAGGAAAGCTGCTCACATCATGACAATCATGAAGCCAGGAAGGGAGATAGACCCTTTTAGTGCTCAGCCCCAGTGACCTGTTTTTTCCAATCAGGCCTTACCTCCTAATAGCACATTCATCTATGGAGCTCACCAATGAATATAGTGCCCCAGGATCTGATAATTTTCCAAAAGCTCCACCACTAAACACATGAGGCTGTGGGAGGGGGCATTCTAGATCCAAACCATATCACTAGGCAAAAGAATATAGTACTTTTATAAGTTTGCCTCAAGATAAAGAGCTCCTTACTAGTAATAAAAACTGGCTACAATTTCCCAAATAAGAAATGATTCACTCTAAATTGGAACATTAAAGGATATATGAGGAAGAAGAATTGAATTTAGAAATAATGGAAGAGGTGATAATTGGCTTTAGTGAGACCTACGAAGCAGAAGAAAAGGATGGAGTCATTGTAGATACTCACTGAGAATGGAGGTCATGTATGAGTGATTGTTTTATCTCAGGGTTTAGCACAATCTCTAGCACACAGCAGGCACTTAATGAATATTGTCACACTGAAACCTTTTTATAAGGTTATATATTTGGAAGTAGTATCAACAAATGGTGTTTATATGTTACATGTTCTTCCATATTTTTCTGTATCAATTTTTAAAATACATTTTTAATTCCAAAGTATGTTTTTCTCACTTTATCATGAATAAATAAACATTTTGAACCTTTACGCTGCTTTGGTTTTTAAAGATATAGGCATTCCAGACTATTTGGTCCTTGATACAAATATAGGGCCATAAAAGCAAGCTTTTCTATCTAGTTTACATTTGGTGATACTTGTGGAAATAGGGTAATAGAGCAGGAGAAATGAGATTCATTAATTAACTACATCTCTCATTACTGACTCTTCTAATTGTTAACCTATTTTCAAACATAAATAACCTAATAATTATAAATGGACAGGCTGAAATGGGTTAAGTACAATGACTATTATAGATAAAAATTACAGCCAATTTCATTTTCCTGAATTCTCCATGTCCTGACTTGAGGCTTGAGTGGACAAATGATCAAGGTTACAGGATTTGAAGAACTGTCCCAAACTATAAGAACATATTGGATATTAAGCCATTATGAAGGAAATAGTGATACTATGGAGACACCCCTGAAAGGGAACTTGAGTTCTAATTTCAGCTATTCCAGGTGATTCTGAAAGCAATACCTAACTTCCCTAAGTATCAGTTTCCTCATCTTTTACTGTAGTTGGAGTAGCTGAGTTCTGAGATAGTGTACATCTCTTAAAGGATATTATATTTATTGTTGCTCCCCAAAGTTAGAAGAATTACTGCAGTTTTTATTGTTGGTTATTTATTGTAGCATTGCACTTCATTAGGTGGATTATATTTAGGTAAAAGAAAAAAATCATTCTTTAACAAATATTTACTAAGGATCAACAACATACTAGATGTTTTGCTAGGTCTTGGGTTATACTTAATAGAGTTTCTAAGATACAAAGGAGAAGGTCTTCTTTCAATAATATTAGACTAAAACTATAATTGTTACTAGTTCTGATAACTCTTACAAATAGAAATTTTTTAAAAAGAAGAGTTTGATTTTGTTAATGAGTTATCAGGCAAGTCTCTGCTGAATATTTAAAGGACAGAATAAGTATATAGCTTGAAGAGACTACATTAAGTTGGAAACAGCCATTTAAAGAAGAGGAGAGCTGGGTGGGCATGGTGGTACAGTATTATAATGCCAGTACTTGGGATGATGAGGCAGGAGGCTTGCAAGTTTTTGAGCCCCAACCTGTGCAACAAAGTAAGACCCTGTCTCAAAATAAAAGTAAAAAGTAGTCAGGATATTGTTTAGTGGTAGGTAGGTCAATGGCTCTGGGTTCTATCCTCAGCACCACCTAAATGGGGTGGGGGCTAAAAAGATTTGAAATAATTTCATGAAAAAAAGATCATATATGTTTGTGTGTATGCATATATATGAGATATATACATATGTATTCACATATGTATCTATGTTTTAAAGAAGGATTGTGAGATGATATTGAAGACAGCAGTTAATTTTGGACACTGAATTTAGAACAGGATTTTAATTAAAAAGCTAGAATCAGAGAAGTCAAATGGTATAACTGCTCTCAGAAACTAATTAGGACTCTGGCGTGACAGAAACCCAACATACCCCATCTTAAACAGGTAATGTATTAGTCCAGGAACTGAAAAATCTGAGTGTCTGATTAGCTACAATGCATAATATTTTTACAGAAGTTCAAGTGGTATCACTAGGGTTTGACATTATTCAGCTTTGCCTCCTTTGGGTTGGTGACATTCCAAAACAGGCAATAGTATCACCAGCAGAAACTTCTCACTCTTCCTCATTATTCAAGCAAAAGCCCTGGCATTTGCTCTGGTTGGGCTTGATTGGCTTGAGTTATGGATCTTTTCCTGAACCTATCACTGTGGATAGAGGGGATCAAACATTTATTGGCTTGAGCACCAACCACATGTTCTGCCTGTGGCATCATAGACAAAGCAGCAGAAAGGGTGGCTCCCAAGGAGATATCTGGGGAATTGTCATTAGAAAAAATATAAATAGATATCAACCATTGAAAACAATAGATGTCTTTCTCTGAGATTTTTCACTGTGGGTGTGCTTGAAGAAAGGACCTAGGTTAAGAGCTTCAAAGAAAATGATTACTAGATAATTAGGTGATGGGCTGTGTCAGATGGGAAACAAAGCAAGAGAAGTGGAATGATATGAAGATGGGAGTTTCAGTGATGTTAAAGATATTCATATTAGAATTAAGAAAAAGAACTCTGTGGCTATTGAAGGTAAAATATATGGGAGAGGAATTTCTAGTAAAGAAAGTAACTGTGGAGGTATTTTAGCCTGGGCTTGTTCTAGAACAAGGGCTTATGTTTAGTTGATTTGGGTATGTGATCTTAGGGAATAGGATTGAGAATCTGGAGAGAGTGAAAAGGGAAGGTAGAAAAATAAAAGCAGATATATTTTAGTAAATTATTTATTACTATGATGCTTGATCCTACTAAGCTCTATGGAGCATATACAATGTGTCTCAAAACAGCCTACCTAAAGAAATAATGGGCAAATAATTTGTTTCACAGCTACTGCTACCCATTTGTCCAGGGTTACCTCTTAGAGTGTGAACTGTTTTCCATTTCCGGGTTGTTCATAAATGCAGCTAGTAGTATTCCTTCAAATGTCTTTCACTGAAGCCCATGGTATGTATTTGAGAGATGTACTGTTAATGCCAAGTGGGTCAACTCCATACCTAGAATCAAAGATAAAGCCAAAAGTAGGTTAAGACTGTGAACAAAAGGCAACTAATAACAGTCTGCAAATTATGTCAGTCACCATTTGCATTTCTTATGCCTCAACTGAGCCAAATATGTACATTGGTGACCAGCCACAATCTCTACAAATAACCTAATGTAGGTGGGTTAAGGGAACAAAAATCAGTCCCAGCTACTTCAACAGGTTCTAAGGCTGTGTAACAGTATAATATCACTATTTCCTTTGCAACCTATACCTTCATCCTCAATGTGTGTAAGCCCCTAAATTGCCTTGCCATTTTGGGGTTTTGTATGGTGCAGTTATCTGTTTATCATTATTCCTGGGATGGGACACTGGGTACAGTTTCACCATAATGAATCTCCTGAGTTCTCTCCTCCATTATGCAACAGAACCATAGCTTCTCAAGGCTATCAAGGTTGAATAGCCTCACATATTCTTTTCCTTGCCCACAGGTCCACTGGTATGAGGATCCCATAGAGAGAAAATGGGACTCATAATTTGGGGTTCCTAAACATCTGTTAGTAGAAGTGTCCCTTCGCACTCCATCCTAACAATCAGGATATCTAACCTGGCAAAACCCAAGTGAGTGGAGATGGGAAGACAAAAATCCATAAACAGGTCTCTGAGAGTGATGGTAAGAAGGGACAATTTTGTATTTATCCTTTGATTTTGTGGTGTGCATTCCAGTTATACAGTATCCATCACCATACATCAACAAAGGGTTGATGTGTACATTTTGACTTGGAGGATAGCAGCCAAACATTGTAGGGAGCTGTTTGAGACCCAATGCTTTTGCTGTCATTAGTAGGCCATTTTGTCATTCTAGGCAAACTGAGTCTAGCAATAAGGTTCATGGTTAAACTAGAATATCCCATGAACACACACCTGTTGTACTTCCTTTGCTAAAAATTTGCTTCCTTGATCTGAAGCAGTATTGTACAACATCCCATACTGTTAAGTAAGGCACCCTTTACATCTACAGGTGTGGTGCTGGTAGTGGTACTGATGGCAGCTGAAGGACTGTCCCCTCCATGGTAGAAGGTCTATGACAGTGGTGGGGAACCTATGGCACATGTGCTGCAGTGGGCTGTTTGTATCATTAAAAGCTCTGAAAGGTTCACCATCACTGGCTATGATATTATTAAACTGTCCCTAGTAACTGGGTGGTTTCCTTGTGGGGAGATACCATTTTGAGGGTTTAGTGTTGCTTTTGCTGGTGAGCCATGACTGTAGCTAGCTCAACCTTGGTAAGAGGCTGTGCTGTTGGGAATGGCCTTCATCCATAAATGGCCCACGCTGCAAGCATTAGGGTGAGTCAGAAGAGAGGCTGGCTAAATTCACAAGATGAATTTTCATCTCTGCCTGGTTATTGGGCATTACGTGAAGTAATAACAATACACATGTCCTTGCTCCTTTCCAGTGGCCTATCCATTTCCTTTCCCTTAGAATCCTTGTCTCTTTCAGTTTTGCCCCTTCCAGACTGTAATCAACTAAAGAAGTCTTTTACCAAGTACATCTCAACCTCGAGCCATTTCTTTCTCCATGCAAGTGTCGAACTTCAGTGCTTGCAACTCTGCCCATTGGAAGATTTCCCTTTAAGACTGCCCATCCAGTTCATATCTGAGTGCAGCTACAGTACAGCAGCAGTTCCCTTTTGGCTAGCACTGAAATAATGAGTACATGGCACTCTTAGTGGTAGAATGGAAACAGTAAATTAACACCAGTGCTTTTGTCTCTGTCAGTTGGTTATAGGGCACCTTTCTTTGAGTTGATGTAGGAATATGGAGCTATTTGCTTGAGACCTATAATTGTATTTTTTAGACTGCCCAGGCCCAATCCTGAGTTTACCATTTCCATTGTTGGATGTATAACTACTGTGCTCATACAACCTTCTGTCTTGGTGGCTCTGATAATATTCAAGTCAAGCTACTTAATACTCAAGTAGCTTCAAATACACCAGGGCTCTCTACCGTGGAAGACAGTGCTAGTTCTCAGATCCAGAAGGTTAGCCTACCTTCAAAACCTTAGGGTTATATGGTTCTTTTTTTAGTGCCAGAGACTCTAGCTAGCACCTCTGCACTACAATAAATTTAGTTTTGTCAGATCAGTTGGCGTCGGTGCCCAATCATAAGCTTATGATTCAGTGAATTTTCACAAGCAAACACAACCACAAAATTGCACCCAGATCAAGAAATAAAACATTGTCACCTGACATAAAATTTAAGAGGATTTGTCAGGTAGCATTTTATACTGAGGAAGCTAAGCAGCAATATTATCAACAGCAATGCTGGAGAAATAACAGAAGTTCTCATTATATGGCTGTTTTTCACACTGATTCAAAATAAACACCAATAATGCAGTATTACATTCTGAAGCTATTTCATGGTGAGCAAATAAATACGGCATAGTCCATGTCTTTATGGAAGTTTATCTGATGGAGAAGACAGGTATTAATCAGATAATTATGCAATTTAATGTAAAATTGCTTCTTTTCCCTCAGATTCCTGGCCTTTTGTCAGCTTAATCTCATTTTTTTGTCCCAATTACTTAGGGGTATGACCAGATTTATTCCCAATCTCTGATTCCTTTGGTCTTTACATTGACTCTTGATATCCATGCATATGGCATTTGTACAGGCTGTGGTGGGACCTCCTGCCTCTAGTCTTCAAAACCATCTAAACTCTTGGGAAGGAACTGCCTCCATCTTGGTTCCTGGTGGAGCCCCACCCCGCATGAAGCCACTGGGCTCCTGCTGGTAGATTGGAAACTGCAGGGGCTAAGAGATAACTGTGGCTATCCTGAGGCAGAGTGACCTTACAGTCAGAGGTGGCCTCTACAGCAGACAAGCTGAGTTCAGGGACAGCAGCTGTTACAGTATCCCTGTCAGGGTGGTCCTGCTTCATGGTTGGGGTAGTTCTCCTAAAAACTCAATCTCAGTGGTATTTTCTACTGTCATCTCCTAAAATCTATGTATTACTAAGCATTTTTAATTCATTATTTTTCTTTTGTAAATCTTGTTTTATTATGGTAAGAACAATTAATATGACATATGACTTTTAAGTGTACAATACAATATTTATGGCTATAAGTACAATGTTGTACAGTATATCTAGAACATATTCATCTTGCTTAATTGAAGTTTTTTTTCCTGTTGATTTTTTTCTCTCTCAGTCCCTGAGAATTAACATTTTATTCTTTGGTCCCATGAATTGGACCATTTTGGATACTCCATATAAGTATAACTATACATTATTTGCCTTTCGGTAACTGGTTTAACTCAATAACGATATCAGATTCATTCATGTTATTAAAAATTACAGAATTCCCTTTAAGGCTAAATAGTATTCTATTGTATGTATATGCTGCATTTTAAAAATTTATTCCTCTAACAGTGGTCCCTTTAGGTTATTTCTATATCTTGGCTATTGTGACAATGCTGCAATGAACATAGGAATATTAAAATCTCTTTGAGACTCTCGTTTTAATTCTTTCAGATTAACAACTAAGAGGTAGGATTGCTGGATCATAGGATAGGTCTATTTTTAAAATTTTTGAGAAACTTCCATAATAGCTGTACCAATTTACATTCCCACCAGCCATATTCAAGGGGCTCAGCTTATCCACATCTTTGCCAACAGTTATCTTTTGTTTGTTTGTTTATTTGTTTACAATGTCTTTTCTGACAGGTGTGAGGAGATATCATATAGTGGTTTTGATTTGCATTTCCCTGAGGTTGAATACCTTTAAATATGCTTGTTTGGCCATTTGTATGTCTTCTTTTAAGAAATGTCTATTAAAGTCCTTAGCACATTTTTAACCAATTTGTGATTTTGTTATTTATTTTTGGACTGTAGGAAATTAGAAACTAACTCTTCTTTTTTTCCTTAAATTCTTTTATTGGTACATTTTAGGTAAATAATACATTTACATTTATCTTTGGGTGCTTGTACCTGTACATGGTGTATCTTGGTTCTTATTTTTTTCCCCATTACCTGTGTACCCTTAACCCCCTCCATCCTTCCCTATTTATATAGACTTCATTTCCTTTTTTTCTTTTCTCATAATTTTTCCTTTCCTTCCTTTCCTTTCCCCTTCCCCTCCCACCAACCCTACCCCTTTGGACCTTTTCTTCCTATTTCAAATTATCAATTATTAGTTTTAATCATTTTAATTCTTATTTACACTTTTAGTTTCTTACACTAGAGAAACTATTCGGTATTTACACGTGTGTCCCATTTATTTCACTTAAGAGTATTGCCTCAATATGTATGCATTTAGCTATAAATGTCTCTAGTTTCTCATTTTTATGGCTGAGTAGTACTCCATTTTATAAAAAAACCACATCTTCTTTATCCAGTTTCCAGTTGATGGGCACTTGGGCTGTTTCCAAGCTTTAGCTATTACAAACTGTGCTGCTATAAACATGGGTGCACATATATCACTGTGGTATGATTCTTTTAATTCTTTTGGGAAGATCCCCACCAGGGGAATAACTGGGTCAAATGGGACTCTGGCCCTAGTTCTTTGTGGTATCTCCATACTGGTTTCCACAGTGGTTGCACCAGTCTGCACTCCCACCAACAATGGAGAAGGGTTCCTTTCTCCCCACACCCCCACCAGCATTTGTTATTGGTTGATTTCCTGATAGCAGTGATTCTTTTTGGGGTGAGGTGGACTCTCAGCGTTGTTTTCATCTGCATCTCTCAAATGACCAGAGATGTTGAACATTTTTTCATATGTTTATTTGCTGCTTTTACTTCTTTGTCTGAGAAATGTCTGTTCATTTCAGATGCCCATTTTTGAATTAGGTTTTTTAATTTGGGGGTCTGATTTTTTTTCAGTTCTTTATATATTCTAGATAGTAGTTCTTTGTCTAAGGTACAGCTGCTAAATTTTTTTTCCCACATTGTATGTTGTCTCTTAGCTCTGTTGGTGGTTTCTCTTGCAGTGCAGAAGCTTTATAATAAGGTGAGATCCCAGTTATTGATTCTTTGTGCTAGTTTCCATGCTAAAGAGGTTTTGTTCATAAAGTCTTTTCCTATGGCAATGTCTTCAAGAGTTCTACCTAACTTATTTTCCACCAAGTTTAGTGTTTCTGTCTTAGTTTAGTGCATGGTGATAGGTATGGGTCTAGTTTTAATCTTCGGCAGGATGAAATCCAGTTTTTCCAACACCATTTATTAAATAGGCTATCTTTCCTCCAGTGAGGGTTATTGGCTCCTTTGTCAAAGATGTGGTGGCTGAGTATGTCTGGAGTTGTTTCTGCATCTTCTACTCTATTCCACTGATCCTCAGGTCTGTTTCTTTGCCAGTACTATGCTGTTTTTATCACAGTAGCTTTGTAGTATAGTTTCAAGTTGGGGATTGTGATACCCCCCAGCCATGTCTCTGTTGCCAAGAATTGCTTTTGCTATACTAGGTGTCTTCTGGTTCCAAATAAATTTTTGGATTGTTTTCTTTAGTTCTGTGAAGTATATTGTTGGACTTTCAATTGGCATTGCATTAAATCTATATAGCAGTTTTGGAAGTATGGCCATTTTCACTATATTTGTTCTTCCTACCCAGGAACAAGGGAAGTCTTTCTATTTTCTTATATCCTCCTCGATCTCATTTTTTAGAGTGCTGTAGTTTTTAGTGTAGAAGTCTTTTGCTTCCTTTGTTAGATTGATTCCTAGATATTTCATTTTTTGGATGCTAGTGTAAAAGGAATTGTTTCCCTAATTTCTCTCTCAGTGAGTCTGCTATTTGTGTATAAGAAGGCTATTGTTTTTTGAGTGTTGACCTTATTTCCAGGTACTCTACTGAATCTGTCAATTAAGTCTAGAAGTCTTTTGGCAGAGTTTTTTGGGTCTTCTATGTAAAGGATCATATCATCAGCAAATAATGACAGTTTCACTTCTTCCTTTCCTATCTTTATTTCTTTTATTTCTTTCTCTTGTCTAATTGCTGTGGCTCATGTTTCTAGAACAATATTAACAGGAGTGGTGATAGTGGGCATCCTTGTCTTTTCCTGATTTTAGAGTGAAAGTTTTCAGTTTTTGACCATTTAGTATGATGTTGGCTGTTGGTTTCTCATTGATAGCCTTAATCAGGTTGAGAAAACGACCTTCTATGCCAATTTTCTGCAGGGTTTTTATCATGAATAGGTGTTGGATTTTGTCAAATGCCTTTTCTGCACCTATTGAGATGATCATGTGGTTTTTGTCCTTGACTCAGTTAATATAGTGTATTACATTTTTTGATTTACTTATGTTGAACCATCCTTGCACCCCTGGGATAAATCCAACTTGGTCAGGGTGTATGATCTTCTTGATGACCCTCTGTATTTTGTTGAGGATTTTGCATCTATGTTCATTAGGGACATTGGACTGCAGTTCTCTTTTTGGGTTGGGTCTTTCTCTGGTTTTGGAATCAAAATAACATTTGCTTCCAGAAATGAATTTGGAAGCCTTGCTTTCCTTTCAAATTCCTTGATGAGTTTAAAGAGTAATAGTGATAAAAAAAAAAAAGAGTAATGGTGATAGTTGTTCTTTAAATGTTTTGTAGAATTCAGCAGTGAAGCCATCAGGACCTGGGCTTTTCTTTTTTGGTAAATTTTTAATTATATTTTCAATTTCACTCATTGTAATTGGGGTGTTTAGAATTTCTATGTCTTCATTTCACCTTGGCAATTTATATGTATCTAGGAATCTGTCCATTTCTTCTGTGTTTTCCATTTTATTAGAGTACAGGTTCTCAAATTGGTATTGATGATCCTCTGGATTTCTGCTGGGTCTCTTGTGACTTCATCTTTTTCATTCTTAATTGCATGGATTTGAGCCTTTTCTTTCCTTTTTTGATAAAGTTGGCTAAAGGTTTATGGATTTTATTTATTCTTTTGGAAAACCAACTCTTTAATTCATTAATTTTCTGTATTGTTCTCTTAGTCTCCATTGCATTGATTTCTGCTCTGGTCCTTATAATTTCCTCTCCTGTATGAGCTTTGGGTTTGTTGTGCTTTTCTTTTTCTAGGAGCTTGAGGTGCATTAGGTTATTTTTCTGAGTTCTGTTATCCTAATATGGGGATTCACTGCTATAAGTTTCCCACATAGAACTTCTTTCATTGTGTCCCACAGATTCCAGTTGTACTGGCATTATTATTTACTTGTAGAAACTGTCTAATTTCTTCTTTAATTTCCTCTGTGACCCATTGGTTGTTCAAGAGGGTGTTATTCAATTTCCATGTGTTTGTTGGAGTGTTGCAGTTTCTCATGTTATTGATCTCCAATTTTATTGCACTATGGTCTGATAATATACAGGGGTAACTTCAGTTCTTTTACATTTACTTTGACATGTCCTATGAGTTAGCATGTGGTCTATTTTGGAGACTGTCCCATGTACACCTGAAAAGAATGTGTATGCTGATTTTGTGGGGTGGAACACTCTATAAACATCTATTAAGTCCATTTGTTCAATAGCTTGGTTCAGTTCTAGAATTTCATGGTTAATTTTTTTCCTAGATGATCTGTCTATTTGTGATAGTGGGGTATTGAGGTCCCCCACTACAATTGTATTAGTGCTTATTTGGTTTTTTATGTCCATTAATAATTGTTTTGACTAGGCGGGGGCATTCATATTTGGTGCATATATATTTATGATTGTCATCTCTTCCTCTTGGATTGTTCCCTTCACAAGGATGTAGTGACCATCTTTGTCTCTCTTAATTAGTTTTGGTTTGAAATCTACTTCGTCTGTAAATAAGATTGGTACTCCTGCTTTTTTCTGGGTTTCTGTCATGTGGAGAAATGTTTTCCATCCTTTTACTTTCAGTCTATGAATTTCCTTTTTTTTTTTTTGGTACCGGGGATCGAACTTGGGTCCTTCCACTTGCAAGGCAGGCGGCGGAACCACTGAGCTAAATCCCCAGCCCTGAATTTCCTTTTGAGTTAGGTTTGTTTCTTTTATGCAGCATATTGCTGGATTTTGCTTCTTAATCCATTCTGTCAGTCTATTTCTTTTGATTGGTGAATTGAGACCATTAACATCGATAGTCATAATTGATAGATATTTACTCATCCTTGTCATGATGTTTTACTGTTGTTGGCTTTTTTATTTCTTAGTTTTCTCCCCCTTTCCCTTTAATGTCTTACATTGCCTGGTGGCTTCCCTCTGTTGGGCCTCATGGAGTTGTGACCTTCATTATCTTTTTCTAGGATATTGCTTAGAATTGTTTGGAGTGCTGGTTTGATGTTCATGAAATTTCTCAGGTGTTTTTTGTCATGGAGGTATCTATTTTCCCCATTGATTTTGAAAGATAATTTTGCAGGGTACAACAGTCTAGGTTGGAAGTTATTTTCTTTTAGGGCTTGAAATATTTCCTTCCAAGCTCTCCTTGATTTGAGGGTTTGTGTTGAGAAGTCTGCTGTGATTCTGATGGGCTTTCCTTTGAAGGTGATTTGTTTCTTTTCTTTAACTGCCTGTAGAATTTTGTTCTTCTGTTGGGTTTCTGGGATCTTGACTATTATATGTCTAGGTGTAGATTATTTTGATCATGGCTAGTTGGAGTTCTATATGCCTCACTTATCTGTATGTCCAATTCTCCAGCTCTGTCTGGGAAGTTTTCTACTATTACTTCTGTGAACAGTTTTTTTTATGTCCATTGTAGTTTCTCCTGTTTTTTCGTGGACTCCTATCAGCCTTATGTTATTCTTCTTTGCATCATCTAGTGCTGCTGGACTGATTTCTCATGGTCCCTTACTATTTTTAAGAAATCTCTGTTTTTGTGGTCCTTAACCACAATCCTGTCTTCTATATCTGATATTCTATCTTCAGATTCCCTTTATCTGCTCTGTGTGCTTTCAATGGAGTTTTTAATCTCCTGAATATCTGTTTGAATCTGTGTCATGGATCCCTTTTCTTTCTTATGTAGGGTGATCATGGTTTCCATTTCTTTCTTATACTGGGCATTCATGGCTTCCAGCATATTTCTGAGCTCATCTATTTTTTTAATCTGTTTCTGTTCTATAGCCTCTAATCATGTCTTTCACTCTGCTCACCATCTCTGTAGTTATCTGGGAGATTATTTCTGTTTTTTAATTTTTCTAGAGCCTCATTCATCTGTTTTGTTACTTCCGTGCTATCAGTTCAGGGAGTCCAGGTGGTTGATTATCGGAGTTTTATACCTCGTTTCCCCCAGAATTTGCCTTCTGTGGGATGGCTGTCTGAGTTTGTGCCTTACTTAAATGTCTTCTCATTTTTGTTTTTGATACTGTCCTTGGTTTAGTTCCTGGGTTGATACTTTGAAGTTGCTTACTGTAAGTATCTTTGTTGATGTGTTTAGAACCCTTATGGAATGATTGATTCTCAGAGGTGTCTTCCAGGTATAGCTGGTCTTTAGGTTTTGAGTCTCTAATGGCTCTGAGGCTATCTCATTTTCATTATGTCAGGAAGGACAACTGATTAGATCAATCGCAACACCTTAGCCCAAGTGATACGATCAGCAACACAATAGCATCAAGTACTTCTCAGAAAATGACAATTTGTGGTAGTTATTGATCTATCACCTTTAACTGTGTGAATTAGATCAAAATCAAGGACCAACCCAATATATATTTATAGTGAATAAACTCTTTAATATAGCAACTTTACCCTTTGGAATGGGGAGTTAGAAGGAGTTGGGAGGGAGGGATAGATAGGTAGAAGGATAGGGGAAGGTTAGCAGTGAGGCCTGAGGACACAGGTGAGAGAAGGAAAGAGAAGAAAAGAAAAAAAGAAGAAGAAATACGAATTAGGGCCAGAACAGGAACACAAAGGGAGATGAAGAACAATGTGGGACTGCAAGAGAGTGAGGGAGAGAGAGAGAAAAGAGAAAAGAAAGAAAAAAGAGAAAAATAAAAGTTTTAAAAGAGTAGAAAAAGAAGAAAAAAATTTAAAATAAGAGCAAAAAAATAGTGCAAAATAGAGCAAAAAATAATTTTGAAAATAACAAATAAAAGATAAAAGTGAAGGGCCTCCTTCAGGCTATGTCTCTGCTGTCACAATAGACAATGTGGGCAGCAGTGTGCAGTTATAAGTCAATGAGTCTCAGTAAGCCAGTCACAGACCTGCGAGATTCAGGCAGATTTCTGGCTGCAAATCCCAAATTGAGCTCCCTGTCCTCCTGCAGGGTTGAACTGTGCAAGGTTCTATTGCAGGTTCCAGTTGCCTTTCCCCTGAAGATAGTTAAGGTTCCAATGGGAGGTAATGATCCCTCCAACATACCAAGTATGGTGGTCTGGTGTGCCTTTATTGCAGAGATTCTCTTCACTTTTCCAGTGGGCTTCAGTTTTCATCAGGGAGCCTGAGAGAGACTCTCTCTCTGTTGTTCACTTCTGCAGCTCAGGACAACGGCCTTTATGTCCCCCTGTGCCTCTGTAGTGTGGAACCAGGTAGCTGCACAGCCAAGAGGCCAGAGGCGGAGGGGTGGTTCTGTTGTTGCAGGTGGCTGCTTGGCTGGTGGGTATGCCCGGTGTGTGTGGGTGTGGCCTGCCGGACAGAGCTGGGCTCAGTCAGCGCGGGGCACTCTGCCGGGGAGGCTCTGCCCGCCGGGCTCTGGGGGTGGCTGGTGGGCATGCCCGGGGGTCCTCACCCCAAACTAACTAACTATCAGATGCCTAGGGTGCAAATATGTTATCCTATTGCATACACTTGTTTTGCACTCCGTTTATTTCCAGTAAAAGCCTACCCTGGTATAGCTAAATGATGGAGATCTTGAGAGGAAGAAAATAAGTCTTAACATTATATGTTAGTAAATTAGAATCCTTTGCAGATCCTTCTCCCAGTGGGTGCAATGTGCCTGCTGCCTTCTACAGATGCTGGGCTGGGAAAAAGTCCAAAATGTTCTAAATGACTATTGGGAGACGTAACACTCACCCACAAACTTCTGGTACTATTGGGCAGAAAGGAAGGGAAAATAATGAGCCATGCCAGATGCATGGTAAACAATCAAGAAATACTTGTAAAACGAATACATGAGGCAAAAAACTTGCATGGACTATGGCATAATAAGTTCCCAGTGAGAACTATTTGGCTGTAGCATAGTCTTGGGGGGAGATTTGTGAAAGAAATGGCAGAGATGTGCTTGTCATTAGAAGAATAATGGCATCCACCTGTCCTTAGTAAATATGTGTTCCAGAAGATAAGTTCAAGTCACAGATGCCATGAGGCCTCATAGGAGTATTTTTCAAAAATCTCTGTTTTATCAAGAAGAAATCTCCTGAGGTGGTCATTGCTCATAGAGAGGAAGCAAGTGAAGAATTACTGGTAAAAATGCCTCTGGGTAGAATCAACTCCTGGTCTTCATTTTTCCTGTTCCTTAGAAATTTATGAACAAAAGCCAAATATTTTTATAACAATTTTTCATTAAAATCATCAAAGGATTAAAGGATACCACCACCAAGGGTCCAGCTTCTTTGCCTTCCAGAAAGTACAGGAATAGAAACCAAGGGCCAGGCTCAGCCAGCTGTGGTCAGGATTAAGGATTCAGGTTCCTCTCCTGATCTTCTCCCACACCCTTCACTCCTTCTGTCCCTCCATTTCCTTTTCTTTCTCCTTCCTAATTTTCTTCTAATCCTGCTTGCTTCCTTTCTTTTACATTTCCTCTTTTCTTTTCTTTTCTTTACCTACTTCAAGTTCTTCCTGAAAATGTAGATATCACACTGATGTTGAAGAGAAAGAAATTTGTGAGCTATTCCATCTTTGATGAGAATATGTTTTAGTCTTTGTTCACACTTTTTTCAGAGAATTGGACTCAATTTGTGTTTAGGGGTGAAACTTGGTTGGATTTTAAGGCTGACACAGCTTGGGTACTACTAAGTTACTGCTTGGATTGCTGAGTGGTGAGCAGTGAAGTGAATTGCAGAGCTTGAGGGCCACCTGAAGGTCTGTGACTATAATCCAGGTGCCTTGGCAGGTTTAGCAGACAACATGACTCATAGAGTGTCCACCATGATGAGCACTTCAGGAAGAACAGCTGGCCATACAGGTGTTATGGCTTGTATTTAGATGTCCCCCCAAAGCCTCATGTGCTCATGGGTGAGACTTTTTGGATGTGGCTGGATCTAGGATGTGTAAATGTAGATTAGAGGTGTGTGAATATTGATTAAGGATATGATACTTGGATTAGTCCTCTGATTGTGTTAGCATTGTTCTGGGTGTCGGTAATGGGAAGCCCTACCCTCGTTGTGGGTGGCACCAATAGGCTTGTGTCATGGACGGAATATAAAGGGAAAGATGGGAGGCAGGTTGGCTGCTTTCTGCCTGCCGTGAACTGTTTCTCCTCTGCCATGCCCCTCTGCCATGCCACCTGCCTTGGAGCCAGCAGACAATGGATTGAAACTCCTACAAACTATGATCTTTCCTCCTCTAACTTGTGGGTGTAATGTATTTTGTCCCAGCAGCAAGGAAGTAGCTATGACATCAGGGAATGCCATGAGTGTCTGTGAAAAGCGGGCCCATCTTATGACATGGGAAAGGTTATCTGTGTCCCTTTTTGCCTGATTCAAGAGGAAGAGAGTAAGAAAAAAAGCTACATGTGTAAAAGGTTAACAGGTGTGTATGTCACAGGTTTCAAGCACAGGTTGTCATAAGAGACTTCTCTAATTGTCAAAGGTATTTTTAATATTATTCCTGAAAGTTGGCAAAGATGGCTAAAATCATGACTTTGTAGAAGATAACTTAGAATTTCTGTCTTTGTAAGAGAGTTTAATTCATAAGTTGAGGGCAGCAGATCATGGTTCCAGTAGTGAAGACTTAGCCATTAATAAGTTAAGTGATCTTGAATTAATCAACTAATTGATCTGCATCTTGGCCTTCTTACTGTCAATAAACCTTGTATTATTACCTACCCCACCCACATCACAATGGTGCTATGAGGATTCATTGAAATAAATATGCAAAAATCCTTTGAAAAATGAAAATTATTTTTCACCTAGATATGGACATGATTAAGTGTCTACCAGTTGTGACATGATCAGGCACTAGAGATTGTCATATGTTAGTTAGCCAGAGTTTCTTCCTGCTTGTCTTAGCATGTGCTGATTTTGTGCCGAACTTTCTTCCTCTCACCACCTTTATCCAAGTTTCACACTTGTAACAAGAGTTCCTGATGTTTCTTTCCATAGCAATTGGACTAGTACTAAAGAAGGAAGCAGGAGTTCTGTGACTTTAAGCATCATCTCTCTGCCACTTTGCTTCACAGAAACATAATTCAGGTCCTGAATTATAAGCACACTGAAGCCTATCTTCCCGTGTTTCCCGTGATTATCTTCACTGTGACCTTTGTATCTCCAAATCATCATTCCTACAGAGGGCAGTACCCTCCTTCAAAAGTGACCACCTCTTTTTAGTGACTTTCTAGATAAATTCTTCTGAACTGACTGATATTTAGGATTTGATAGTCATTCTAGCCAGTTCGTAAGTCCCACAAGAAAGCTACTCATTCTCATATTTTAAATAGTGATTTGGCTGTGCATCAAAGCATTCCCTATTTAACCACTTACTTAACAATTTTTGTTGTGAATGACATTTATCTGTTTCTAAAAATTAAGCCCCCAATCCCAAATATAGAGGTCATCATTTTAAGAGTAGAAAAATCATGCCACAGACATTAAAGGTAATTGCCAAGAAGGAACCATTTAGGAGTTCTTTTTAAAATTATTTATCTTTGGAGTATGTATTTAACCCCTGGATGTTTCTCTTTTAGAGGGCAACTTTCATTTAAATTCAGACATTTTAATATGTTTTAAAAATAGATGTCCTACTTTATAATCAAGGGTGTATCCATTCATTCTACAGCTGATAGTCCACCTAGAGACCCTGAATTGTAACCTGATGTGTAACCTGATGGATTGTAACCTAAAGATGTGAAAAGACTTATGATAAACATTACTATGATAAAAGCTTCTAAAATAGAGTGAAGCTCAGCCAGTCCCAGCACCCGGAAGGAAGCTCCCTGCCTCCATCCCAAGCTCCTAGGGCAGAGAAGCTGAGCCGGTCCCAGCACCCAGAAGGAAGCTCCTCCACTGCCATCCCAAGCTCCTAGGGCAGAGAAGGTGAGCCACGTGGGCGCCAGAAGCACCCCACCCCATGGAAATGAGAAGACACATAAACAAGCCTCAAAAATAGACTTCCAGATCACCTACAGCAACCCCAAAGGGAAACGAGATGGAACACTCTGATACTCAACCACCTCGACTCTCTGAAGTGGCAACAAAAGAGGATCTGGGAAAAATGAAATCAGAAATAATTACTCAGATAACAGCAAAGATTGTGCTCATGGTGCAAGACATGATTAATAAATCTAGAGAGGAGACATAAAAAAATAGGGGATCTGAGGAACGTGATGGAATCCCAACATAGGAAACAAATGGAATCCATAAAACAGATACAAACAGATTTCCAAGAGATTAAAAACTCCATCGAAAGTCTGCGCAGCAGAATGAACCAATGTGAGGATAGAATTTCACATATAGAAGATAAGATTGCAATTAGTGACCAGGAAAAGAAAAATTGCTTTAAAATTGTAAGGGAATATGAGAAATCAATCCAGCAGCTGCTAGACAATGAAAAGAAGAATAACATAAGACTGATTGGAGTCAATGAAGAAACAGGAGTGCAGATGACATAAAAAAACTCTTCACAGAAGTGATGGCAGAAAACTTCCCAAGAAGGGGAAAAGAACTTGACATACAGATAAGTGAGGCATATAGGACTCCAGCTAGCCTTAAACAAACAAAAAAAAATCTACACATAGGCATATAATAGTTAGGATTCCAGAAATCAACAGAAGAATAAAATTCTACAAGCAGTGAGAGGAAAGAAACAAATGACATACAAAAGAAAGCCCATCAAAATCACAGCAGACTTCTCAATGCAAACCCTCAAGGCAAGAAGAGCTTGGAGTGATGTATTTCAAGCCCTAAAGGAAAACAGCCTCCAACCCAGATTGATGTACCCTGCAAAACTATCTTTCCAACTTGATGGAGAAATAAGATACTTTCATGAGAAAGAGCACCTCAGGAACTTCATGAATACCAAACCAGCACTCAAAAAATATTTTAGACAATACCCTAGGAAAAGACAGTGAGGATCACAACCCAGGAAACCCAGCAGAATGAATCCATTGGGCGTGACAAATTCAACGCAAAGGGGGAGAATCCAACAAAAAGAAAAAGTCATGACAAGGCTTTTAAAACTTTTGACTTCATCTCCCTAATGAGTGTATAATTCAATCTTATTATTGTACTGATTAGTATTTTTCTGATTCTAGAATTGCACACCATTCCTTGTGCTATACTGGTTATTTATCATCTTCTTATGTCTACATTTTAATTGGGTTGTCTATTAATGAGCTCTAAGAATTCTTTATATATTCTGGTCATAGGTTATATGCATTGGAAATATGGTCTGTTTAAGGACTACTTTTCATTTTAACGATGTTATTTAAAGTTCTAAATTTTGATGGAATGTCATTTATCAATTTTTTTCTTTTATACATCATGTTTTTTGTATCCTAGGTAGTTCTTGACTACCCTGAATTCATAAATATTTTCCCTTATAATTTCTTCTTAAAGTTTCATACTTTTAGGTTTTCTTATTTAGGTTCATAGATCCCTTCAAGTTATTTTCATGTATGGAAAAAAAGGGTTGAGGTTAATTTTTTATATACGGATACCAGGTGTTCTAGTGCTATTTGCTGAAGATACTCTCTCTTCCTCGGCTCTTGAATCGAGTTTATATTCTATAAAATGCTAATGTTAAATAATCTTTCAAAACTCACTGGACCATATATGTGTGGTTCTATTTCTAGATTCTCTGTTTTATTCAAATGATCTCTATGTCTTTCTTTACACCAACACTGCCTTGATTACTGTAGCTTTAGAAGAAGTCTTAAAATTGGGTGCTAAACATCTTCCAACATTGTTTTTGTTTTTGTTTTTGGCTTTTCTGGGTCCTTTGTACTCCTACATAACTTTAAAATTTCAATATCCAATTCTTCATTTATAGCAAGTATACACAGACCTGAATTTTTATATATACTTTGTGTTTTCTAATCCTGCTAAATTCAAGTACAAGTTCTAGGGGCTCCTAGAGATTTCTTAGTATTTTCTCTGTAGATGATCATTTCATCTACATATAAAGATTTTGCTTCTGCCGTGCCAATCCTATCCTAGTTGTGTCATTTTATTGCCAGACTATTTTGGTTTAGACCTATGTTTCAAAGTCTAATGGACAGATGAAGAGTAGGCCTATATGCCCTTGTTCCCCACTTTAGGGAGAAAGCATTTTATCATCTCCATTCATAGAAGGAGTTTTTGTTGGAAGTATGGAGTACATGTCTTTGATCTGTTGAGAAGTTTCTGTTCTACTTCTAGTCTCCTGATAGCTTTTACCACGAACAGCTGTAGAATTTAGTCCAATACTCTTTCTCCAACTAGTGACAGGATCATATGGCTTTCTCTTTTCCTCTGCTAAAATGATGACTTTTGGGGGTGGATCTTCCAATGCTGAACCAACACTGCCATCCCTATAATGAAACCACTTTCTACATACTGCCAGAGCTGACTTCTAAGAGTTTGTTTTGTTAAACAAATTTCTATCTATGTTCATACTTTTTTCTTCTATTATCTTTATCCAGTTTTAGGATTAGCACAATGTTGAGTTCCTAAAATGAGGGGAGAAGTGTTCCTTCTTTTTTCTGCTTTAAATGTTTGATATAATTTATCAGTTAAAATGTTTATGAGCCTGCTGTTGTCATATAGGTAAGTTTTCAAGCTAGGAATATACTTTCTTTAATAGGTGCTATTCAAATTTTATATTTCCTCCAGAGTTAGTTTCATTAATTTATCAAATTTATTAAGTTGTCAAATTTATTTCAAAAAAGATTTTTTAATATGCTTTCTATATCCTTTTAAATTCTGTAAAATTTGTGGTAATGTCTCCTAGATTTTAATATTGTAGTTTTAAAAATGTATAACTGATATTATGTAACAGGAAGCAAAGGTCTAAAAGAGCAGGGGAATTGGGAGGGGTAGGGGAAGGGAAAAAAAGGAAAAGAAAGAATATGAGAAAAGGAAAAAAATGGAAACAAAGTCTTTGCAAATAGGGAAGGGTGGAGTGGGTGAAGGGAGAACAAGGGAAGGGGAAAAAAATAAGAACCAAGACACTCATGTAATGGTACAAGATCCCAATGATGAATGTAACTGTATTTTATACCTAAAATGTACCAATAAAATTAATGGGGAAAAAAAAGCTTCTAAAATAGAAAATTAAGCACCATTAAGAAACCAGAGGAATAGAATATTCATGAAACAAAGTTAATATTATCTAACATTACATTGCTCGGGAGGCAAAGGGAAAAACAGGAAAAGCTAAAGTTTAGTTCTTCAAATGGAAACATTTCAATCAAGTCTATAAGAAGCAGGACAAGGTAGCAGATGTTTGTTTGGCATCCCCTCAGAAACTGCCACAAGCTTTCATGAACATCACCTTTTCTTCCTGCTCTAGCATATCAGGGAAACCGGGGAGAGTTCAGGGAATTTGCCTAATGTCTCAGGGAAGCCAGATTCTTTATCTCTAACCTGGAATGGGTAGGGGAATAATAACCCATGACTCATACGTTGGCTGTGACAATCCAGTGAGGTATTTATAAAGCCCTTGTGGGGTTCCTTGCACTTCGTAAACAGCTAGTAAATAGTTCCTGTGATTCTTTTAACACCCCTCCAGGAAGGTGCTACTATCTCCAAATAACAAATAAGGTTCTGTCACTTGTCAGAATGCCACTGGGGCATAGAGAGTTGGGATTCCATTCCAGATCTGTAGTCCCAAAACTTATGGCCGTTCCCCTATGCCTGTCAACTCAAAAATAAATTTGCCAAATGGAGGTCTTTGTTTGTTTTTTTTTGGTACTGGGGATCAAACTTGGGGCCTTGTGCTGTGAGGCAGGTGGCGGAACCACTGAGCTAAATCCCCAGCCAGAGGTCTTTGGTTTTTTAAAGAATATTAAATGGTACAATGGCCAGTGGAAGAAGAAGCCCTTCTGGGGATATTTCTTAGACCTTTGATGAGAATTTTGAGATTCACACTGAGGGTAATTCAGAGTAACTGTTTCTATGAGGCATCAGGTTACAAAGTCTAGCTTTCCAGAGAGCTGACTTAATGTAGATGGAGAAAGGACCCCCAACTATTCTCACATATCTAACCCTTGCTGGTCACATAAGGCATTTTATCGTATCAGTGATGACTACTTATTGGGCCTGACCATGGCAGCAAGAAAAATATTTTTCTAAAAGAAATAGTTTCCCTAGTCACCCATAACCTCCTCCCTTTGATGAGCTTAGAAAAGAGCATTGTCTTTACTTTGCAGCAGCCCATCTCTGGCTGCCTCTTTATTTTGATTCTAGTTCTCACCTCTTTGGCAACAAGTTCCTGTTAGGCATTTTGGGCCCTAAGCCTGCCAGGATTCCAGGAGGTTCCTGGCAGGCCCCAGGAGAGGAAAGGTATCCCTTGGCCTGTCTAAGTCTTGACTCATTTACTCTGTCAGTATTCTGGGTGGAAGCTGGCACATGATCAGCTGTAAATCAGAAGCTCCTCCCCTGCCCTCCCTGCTAGGCCTTAAGTCCTAATGGGGAGCGCAAATGAACTAATGTGTCAGTGTAACTTTTGCTCACTGCTGATTTTCACCAGCTTCTGCTTTAGGTTTCTGCTGATCAGAATGTCTTTTGGTCACACAGCTGGGTCTCTTTACCCTAACCAAAATTTCTTTTCCCACTGAATTATGACTTTGATAGAAATTAATATAATTAGTTGAGCACATAATCAGTTTAACCTACTATGAGTACATAGAGTATTTTGTTTGATCCTCAAAATAAAACCCATGAAGCATGTCAACCAAAGCTGGTGAAAGGTGGAAGGGAAGCTAAAGTTTAGATCCTGATTTAACTGACTCCAGAGCTAATGCTCTCTTTTTGTATAATATTTTAGCTCCCTGTAATTATGTTTATGGTTTTTTGGACTGAAATCATGCTTAGAAAACTTTTTAGTAGCCATTTTCCTTTTCTTCCTGGCTGTTAGATTTAGGGAAGACTAGTTTCCAAGAAACCAGTGATAATGCATCAGCTGCCAGTTCCTGGCTACCTTACCATGGCAATTGGTATTATCCACTCTCTGCACATGAGCACAAATCTCTTTCTTCAATAATAATGAATGTTGAAAATGGACTATAATGCCTGATAATTGTGCAGTCTCCTGCTCATTTGCCAAACAGTCCAATTCAACTGGGCATTTTCAGCATGGATGCACAGGGACTTTTGAACTCCCTGTGTGTTGAATTGTGATGCTTGAATCTGGTTTTTTTTTAAAATCAAGGCAACTGAGAGGAGTTGAATTTTGAATTTAAGGGGATGAATAGATAAAATGCAATTTCCGGCTTGAAATTATTTTTCAAACTCCTCAGTGGGATGGATTTTCACTCTTGGCACTCTTATCAGATGTGTGGGTTTGGCTGCTCCTCTCGGAGCTGGTCTTAAGGCAACAGTGTGGAGAAGCTTCCCTCCCATTCTTATTTCCTCATCCACTCCTGCTTCTCTCCTCTCCTCCAGGGGCTCTGAGCCCTGAGCCTTCATGCCTGGCAGCATAGCATGGAGCACAGGACAAGAGTCCAGGGTGGCAGGATCTGGCCTTGGGTTTGGGCCCTTCCAGCCACTAGCTGAGTGATGTTAGCGAGGTGTATTATTTCCCTGGCCTTCATTTCCTCATCATAGGGTGACTGTGATAAGCATGAAACATAGATTTAAATCTATGGACATCACTAGTAGTTGCATGCTTATCACAGTCACCTTATGAAGTGGATGAAAATGCTTTGATAGCTATAAGAATTTCACAAATATTGGTTACAGTTTAAACTTTTAGATTCTCACAAGCAAACGATGGCCTGTCTACCAAGGCTTGCTCTGCTTTCATATAAAACTCAAATTTTACTCCCCTTACTCCATCCCTAGCAGTTTACAATTCTTTTTGTCCCTTGAACTGAAGAGAGAAAGAAGAGAACCACACCTTTAGCTGACCTCACTGTCCCTCCTCCCCATACATGGCAGAGGAGAAGGACCAGCATCCTGGAGGACAGCTAAGAACCAGGTTCCAGGAAGCAACAGAGGTACACAGCCATCTTGTGAAATAGGCTCTATCATTACAATTGTAGGGAACACCATGCTCCACCAGGTAGAGGAGAGGGATCAGCTTTTTGTCTGGTCTCTGAGACATGTGGATGTTCTGTCTACCACTGGTGTATTTTGCTTCTAAATTCCCAACAGCAGAAGGCAAGCCAGGACCCCAAAACGCAGCTAAGTCCCAGTGAAACTTCCACTAGTGGATGTCATTCACCTTTCAAAGGCTAATGGGACTTATGAGTCCTCTATCCCCAAAAGAGAGCCTTTATAGTTAGTGAGGCAAAGACAATGAGGGAGAAAGGGTGTCAGTGCCAGTAATTGGATAGGAAAACCCGCTCTGTGGAGATTCATAGTTAACACAAATGTATTAAATGCTCGGGGATGTAATAAACAGAAGAGAGCTATTTAGTTGAACTAATATAGTACCTCCCAGGCATATCTGATGATATGACCTTCTTTAACCCCCCACACTCCCATAAAGCTTAGTAACATTGCATAAATGCACTTTCAAAAGCTACAATCTAGTGACTAGAACTGTAAATAGAGAATGCAAATCTTTTGATTCAAAGAATGACCTCATAATATAATATTTCCAATGTATCAGGCACTGTTCCAATTGATCCACATATAATTTAATTCTACTAATAACCCTATTAAATATTATCTCATATTTATGGACATAGAGAAGCTAAGTGACTTTTCTAAGGTTATGCAGTCATAAGAGGCAAAGCTAGGAAGTGAACCAAAGCAATTTGTCTCCATTCTTACTTTGAACCAATATTATTAACAAATATCTATGAAAGATATAATTAACACACTTACAGAATTATGTGAGGTCCAAATGAAATAATTTAGGTTCCTCAATTCTTTGCTTGAAATTATATATCATAGGAAGGATACTAGTAATACACAGTTTGTAGATTGAGTGGATCAGATAAGGTGTCATATATGAAGGTGTTCTGAAATTTTAAACTCTTATTGTTTAGGGAGAAAGGGGATTTTTTTAATCCTGTTAATGGTAGATTAAAACATAATCTCAATTGACCCCTAAATCCTCTGTCTAGGTAAGAAGCCTTGCTTATTATATTTTGAGTGCAAGGATGCCTTGATCTAAGAGTTTCAGTGTTGTCAAAACATTACTCCATATTTTATCATGAGGGAGATAGAAAAATTCTCTTCCTGAAATAATTGCTAATGAGGTTTATTTATTTACTTACTTTTTCGAACCGGGGATCAAACTCAGGACCTTGCTCTTATGAGGCAGGCACTGTGCCACTGAGCTAAATTTCCGGCCCTTTTTTTTTTTTTTTTAATGGAACACACTGTGCTTGAAATTCTATGGTGAGAGATCATAGGCTATGGTAGTAGGCTTCTCTTTCCCCTTTTTCAAGTTCTGCTGGGAAATATTGGTGGGTGAGAGAATAGCTCATCCTAGTCCCATTCAGTGATCTAGGGGGCCCTTATCCTACTTTGCACTCTTTTTCTTGCTTTGAGTACTCTGTTGTAAATGTCACAATCATGACACTTGCTGAATCATTTTTAATATTGGTTTCTTGTCCACCTCCCCTATGCCCTCCATTCCTAAAATTTTTTGAGGAGAAAAAATGTGTTTTATTGTTCTTATAGCCCCAGGTCCTAGCATAATTTGGTTCAGGATAAAGTACATTCAAACCAATCTTTTAATCTTTTAATGTCAGCTGCAAATATTTAATTCAATCCTATACATGCATTTATTTCTTAATTTTCAAACAAAAATATCAAGGTGTTAATTTCTATAACTTGCTAAACTATACAACACCCTCTTCACTCCAGCCCTTTCTGTGTGGTCTCCCTTCCAAACTTCTTCAAAGTGTCCTCCAAAATTCTTTTGCTGTCAAATGAGTCAACTGAGATGAAATTTGGTGGTGTCAGTGTCCCTCAGGGGAATAAAAAAGGAAACAGTACACTGTATTAGCTGATAGGGACAAAAACATTATTTCTCCCATAAAAATCAGTTTCCTTTCCATTTCTTTTCATTTTAGAAGTTGTTTATAACATTGACACACATAGTACTTTTATAAAAGTGCAAAGTGAATCTTCCTCCCATCCTGGTAATCCCCTGGAAATCAGAGTCCAGATGCTGTCACAAAACAGAAAGGAGCTCGTGGCCATACTGCAAAGAGACTGTACTAGGCCACTGTGTCGCCGGAGATCCCAAGGGGACTTTGTTTCCTGTTTCTCCCAAGGCCAGGTCCTTTGACTATATATTTGATTCTGGGAACTGTCTGTGTGCCTTCAAAGCATTTTCTTTTGTTTATAAGCACAACAGCAGATTTCTCTTGTTTGCTCTAAATTCTTATAATTTGTGTATCCACAGAGGCTCTGGAATCTGCCAGTGGCATGCTGCTTGCAGTGGCAGAGCTGGGGATTTGAACCTAGATTTTTTTTTTGGTTTTCAGAACAGCAACCTAGAGGGAAAGGTATGGCCAGGGGCCAGCTTACCTCTCAAGGCAAGAGGACTGGTTGGCTGTAGGATGAGGTTTATTCCCCAGTCAGAGAAAGCTGTTCTCTGAGTATTAGTAGAAAATTCTGAAGGTCTGAAATTCAATTGTTTTCTTCCTGATAATTCTGTTGAAGTTTCCCCCACTGCACTAGTACCACTTAAGTGTATGCAGCATTATTACACTGCAAGTCATTAACCTTGGGAACTGTCTCTGCAGCAGAACCACTGAGCAGCTGTAGGCAAAAGGTATCCTTGTCAGCTCACACTTGGAGAATTATCCTTGTCCTACTGGACTGTGTGACACAGAACAAGAGTTGAATTTTATACCTACATTACAGTCTTCCTCCTTTAGATCAATAACCCACTTCTACTTAAGTCACTTCTACTTGCCTGAAGGTCACATTGAATCAGATGTCACTGTACTCTGTGCACTGGGATACCCACATGGGGTGCAGATTCAGGGACCTGCCGTGTTCATGGATCGTGTGTAGGATGGGCTGAATGTGCAGAACCAAAAGCCCACCTGGAGGCTGTGACTTCTGCTCTGTGTGAGGAGATCCTTGGTTTACTATTAAAAACACTGTGATTCTGGGTCTATTTATAACCAAAGCCTATCTAGATAAATTTAACCTATCCCTTACCAACCTGTATCTGAAGTTGCCTCAAGGACAGCCTGCTAGAAGGAGATGGTTTTCTCTCCCAGTGATAAATGATGACTCCACCTATGTCACAAATCAAATAGCAAACATTTCACTCTAGGTGAATTAAGTCATATATCTTTTCACAGAACTGTAAAAAGTTATGCTGCCTCCTTTCTTCCATGCTCCAGTTCACCATGAGTTAGGGAGAGTGTGCAGTTTCCTTATCTCCTCTCCCATTCCCACCCCTCTACCTTCTACCTCCTCCATCTCCACCTGGACATCTTCAGAGATCTTTCTCTTCATCACATAACTAAATGTGATTATGTGGCTTGGATCAAGAATCTCCCCCCAAAGTCCTCATATACTCACAGGTGGAACTTCTGGAAGGTGATTGAGCCATAGGGGCAATATAGCTGACTTGCTATTGGAAGGTAGTGTCTGGTCAGAAGAGGCAGCTCACTGGGGTATGACCTGGAAGGGTTTATTTCCCTCCCCAGTTGCTCCCTATTCTCTGTGCTTGCTGACTCCCATGAGATAAACAGCTTTCTTCCTTCATTTCCCTCTGTCATGCTGTTCCTGTCCTGGAGCCAGCCAACCATGGATTGTAACCATGAGCCAAAATAAACCTCTCCTCCTCTAAGTTGCAGGTGTCAGGCATTGTGTCCCTGTGATGGGAAAGTGACTAAGACCGTGATGTTCCATCTGGTCCTCCAAATACCAAAAAAGAAGAAACGGCAGGAAAAAAACTGAGTTCTCTCTGGCCACTGTTTCTGGCTATTTCTGGCTGCTTCTCTTCTGAGTACACCTCAAGTGCTGGCTCCCCAGTCTCCACCATTGCTTCGGCTCCTCTCTTTGCACCCTGCATTTCCTCACTATTGGACTTATCTATGCTCATGATTCAAATGAATGGTTAATAAGTTCAGGGTGTCACTTATGTCCTCCACATGGATCTGCCTCCCAGACTTCTGATCTGCACAACTGCCTGCTGAAATCTCCATTTCAAAATCTGAACAGCATCTAAGACCAGACATGACCAATATAGAATCCCTGACTTCATCCATACCAAGCCCACCCTACCCCTGGACTCAGTGAGTCTGCCTAGTTGTCTAGGCCAGGTCTCTGCCTCTACATATGCAATCAGCCAGATCCTAAGTCCTGTCCACTCAATCTGCGCAATTTGGTTGGATTCTTTAGCCATCTTCAACTCTCATGTTTCACTCCTTAGATATTATTGCAGGTTTTCTCACTGATGTCCCTGCTTCCAACCGCCCCCCCCACTGCTTCTTGCACACTGTAGGCAGAAGAAAATATCTAAGCTGCTGATCTGATTCTGTTATTTCTCCACTTAAAAGCTTCAGTGGTTCTGCTTTCTCTTAGAATACAATCCTACTTCTCTATCACATATAAGCCTCTTCACTCTGATCTTCTTTTCCAGACTCACTTTCTATGACCCTTCCCTGCCCACACCAGTCAGATTCTGACCCACACCAACCTGGTCTTTTTTCCTGTACTTTGGTTAAGGTTGCTCTCACTGTCTGGAATACCCTGCTAATCTGTTGGCAAATTCCTGCTCATCCTTCAAGACCTGAGTCCTCCTCCTCTGGGAATCCAACTTTCCTCAGCCAACCTTAACTAAGGCTAATTAGATGCTACTTACACCATTCCCATGCAAGACCCTCTTTTTTCCCTTCATAATCTTTCTGGCCCTGTTGAGTCAGATAACCCCAAAAATCCTTTGCTGAATCATTTAATCCAACTAGCTCATGTGGTAAATATTGAAAGTAATATGAAATAGAAGTGACTTATATAGGGTCACACAGCCAGGGCTTGGGTTAGGCTTGAACCAGATTTCCTGATTCCTGATGCAGTACGTATTGATGGTTGGGGCTTAAAATTCTACTGTACTCTTTTTTTTTTTTTTTTTTGTACCAGGGATCGAACTCGGGTCCTTGTGCTTTTGAGGCAGGTGGCGGAACCGCTGAGCTAAAGCCCCGGCTCTCTGTTGTACTCTTGAAATCAGTGATAGACCATTGTCCAGTCAGACCACACTGACAGTTTACCTCATATGTGTTATAAGAGAAATCAGAAAAGCAAAAGCAAGTCTTGGCCTGTTTTGGAGTGTTTCTTTTTTGCATCTAAAACCTGAAGAGACAGTGTAGGGGGTTAATTGCCAGGGGTACAGGTACACCTAGAGGTCGCACTCAGAGACGTAAGGAAATTAACAGCAAGGGGTCTCTGAGAGGAAAAATAGGGCTTATGCTCCTTGGGAGCCTTTAGAGGCCAGGCTGCCTCTGACCTGTCAAAGCACTCTCCTTCGTGAAATTCTTCCCAAAGTCTAAATTTACTGAGCAGGCTAGGGTCCATGAGCTAAGCCAAGGCTCTATGGAAAACATGATGAGAGACTTTCACCCAGACTAGGGATGCAGAGAGGGAGGGAGGACCTGGGTTCTGGCAGCCCCTGAAGTCAGGACCTCAGGGCATGACACCAGGAAAGGTACATCCCAGGCTTGGGAGCTCTGTCCTCATCAAAAACTCCTGTGCCTACATCTGGGTCCTCAGAGGGGCCAGGATAGATGACAGGTGAAGCAGAGGGAACTGCCCAGAACCACAGGGCAACATGGGGGACTTCGACTGAAGCACAGGCCCAGAAACAGCACGGAAATCTTGTGAATACTAATATAAAATTCCTCATCAGCTTATTGTAACAAGTAATTGAAATTCAACTTGATTTATAAAAATTTAAAAAATAGAATTCTTCTTTCACAGCTGTATGAATAGACTGATGGTTCACACTAATTCTTGTTCCCTCCCTCTCACTCCATTTAGGGACCAGCATGGACTTGCTTGGCTTAAATTTCCACTCTGCTATACACTAACGTTTTGTTGTGGGAAAATGATGGAACCTCTCCAAGCTTCAGCTTCCTCATCTGTAAAATTATGATAATAAGAACACTCACTGCAAAGAATGATAGAATAAAGTGAGATAATGTACATGAAGGGCACTATACATTTCTGGGTCATAGACATGTCCAACGGCTGTAGTTATGTAGCTATTACAGGAAAGTGTTTTGTCAGGCAGACACCCCTGAGTGCCCTGCTATATCCAAAGGCACCCTGATTTGGACTGGTTAATTTATCCCTTTGACTTTGGGTACTGTACTCCACCATACTTCCCACTACAGCCTGCCAGAGTTCTCCCTGCACATTCTGAGACTGCTGCTGAGATCTGCCTGTGGAAAGGCAGTGTCTTTTGTACTCACCTGTGTGCTCTCAGTGCTTGAGTTTTCTTTTGTTGCCTCCAGTGTACCCTGTGTTATTACTGACTCAGGGCCCTCACACATGCCCACTGCTGAGAATTGTCTTCCCTCCTTCTGATATGAATTCTCTTCCCTCTTGTATATATTGCCACCTTTACTCACCTTCAGGTCTTTGTTTGAATATCTTTATCCAGAGAAGTCTTTACATTCTTCATACTGGGTTAAATCCTTTCACGTGCTCTGGTCACACCTGAATTTTCTTCTGTAACAAGCTCTACAGTTATAGAATTATTTCTCCTAATGTCTCTTTTCTCCAATTAATGTAAAACTGTGTGGACAGGGGACCACAGCAATCTCATTATTGGGTGGGTGCTTGAATAGCGTCTGAATGTGTTCACACTTGTATTTGCTTAATGAATGGATGGATATTTTGCTAAATATTTAAGATCACTCCCCACTTGGCATCAGCTTATTAAATTATATATATCGTTTCTCCATTTTCAGTTCTTATTTGCATGTGTTCATTACAGGTTAGAAGAAAGGAAAAGGCTGATGAAACCTACACTAACTAGATCCAGAATTTTCCTTTATGTACTAAACTTTCACAATATAAATAATGCATGCTTATAGAAAAATTGTAAAATATAAATAAAAAACTAACACTTATGATCCTACAAACATTAATATTTGCATATATAATCTCTCAAACTTTTCTGTATAAATTTGTAAAAATATAAATCCTTCTCTACATACTGCTTTGTAATCTGAATTTTTTCACTTGACACTTGTACATTATTGTGAACATATTATAAATTCCATTAAGTAAAATAATTTATTTAACCAATTTCTTAGTGGTGGATATTTATATTTTTTAAAACTTTTTTATGATTCTGTGAACCATATTATAACAAATCTCCTTTTAACTAAATATCTGTGCAAGTCCTATTTTCTTAGGACAAATTCCTAGAAATGGAACAACTTGACCAAAGACCATGTTACAAATCTGTGTAGTACACATTGTGAAATTCCCACCTAAGGTTTCAGGAATGTACATTCCCTATAGCAGAGTGTGGTAGAAGTCTTACAGAGAATCTGTGAATCTTCTAGAGCCCTTCCCCTGGCAAATTTGCTATCCTGTGAAATTGAGTTGGCCAACCCATCCTTTCTGTACAGCAGGCATGGCACTCAGTTCTTAGACACTTCTCATTTTACCTCACCTCCCACCTGTCTTTCAATGAGATTTCAGTTATTTTCAAATGGCTGTACACATATTTTAGGATCTGTCTAAAGAATAAACCCAGTGTGCTGATATCTCTTCTGCTCAGATCCCTTATAAATACCCTCACTGGAGAAAGCACCACAGTCTCATTCACCAACACTACATATTCTTATCTTTCAGTGTATCTCTGTTTAATAGCTAATTTAAGAACATGGAATATGGAAGTCATCTTCTGTACAGGAATGGAAAGAAATCTTTCCATGAGGGAAAGAGGTGATCACCTGGTATAAGCAATATGTTTCATTTAAGGTTCAGCATGGAAAGAAGTTCCAGAATCTTTGCAAGTAAATGTTTCTTCCCAAAATATAGCAAAATTACTTAGCTCTCCATATAAACTGATTTGCTGCTAAATCCTTTGCCCCTAGTGTATCAATTAATTTTCATAATCAACATCAGAAGTATATATTATATCATTTTATATATGAAGGAATTGAGGTTTATGGTGATACATTAAAAAAAAAATCTATTGAGTACCTACCACTGCATTTAGTGATGTGGGGGTTCCTAATAAGAGCGCGTTCAAAGGATCGAAAACACAATGCAAGTATGTTCAATTCTTGTAGGAAGAAATTATTTAGATATTTAGAAACAGTGACTTAGATAGAGTGCCCCTTTAAAGAGGTTTACTATACAAAGAAAGAGAGAAAGGGAACTAATAGAAAAAAGGGGGGCTCTGGTATCAAAAGAATGTTTCTTTTCTTTTATAAAGGAAATTGGATACCAGCATGCCAGGATGGAGATGGTTTGAACAGAGAATGTAGGACATAAAGAAGTGTACAGAGCAGAGAAACTTCATCTACTTTAATAAAAATGGGATATGGAGATGGAGATGGGTAAGTGTGGAAGTTGGGGTATTGGAATTCTCTCTTCTGAGCCTTCCGTTTTTCTGAGAAAAGTAGGAAGTAAAGGCGGTAACAGAGAGAGAATAGAGTGGGGAGGTTTGAAGAAAGCAGACGTATGGGATGATCAGCCAGGAAAGTGAGGCTGTGAATGAGCTAGGGAAGTCTATGATGATTGCCAGCCAGCATTAAGGCCCCATGGAAGATAGAAGTCCCACATTTAATGAGACTAGTCAGTAAGATTATGAATTTCTCTCCAATCAAATCCAACTGTTGAAGAAGCAAAGAAGTGAATATAATCAGGCCTGTCCTTTATTTCAAAGGAAAGGGGAAAGAAAGTTAAGGATACAGTATATGCAAGAGAAAAATTGTTGAATGACTATGGGATTTAAGAACGCATAATGAGTGAAAAGAACTGATGAAAGTAGTAAGAGGTAGTGAAATTCTTGCAGTACAGTGAACTGAAGGGCCTGATGTGCTTCTAAGTGGTGTTGGAGTTGAGGTGAAGGGGATGCAGGAAACTGATTAGGGAGAAGATAATAGAATGGGATAGTTGAAATTAGAAAATGGAAGTAAAGTATGTTTTTCTCAAGGTTATATAATATTACATTGGAGAACCAGAACTCACACCCAGGGCTCTGTGGTTCTGGAGCCCACCCTAGTACCCAGGCAGTGCACTAAGGACAGTGTGAGGGTTGCATTAGCTCATAGAAGTACCATTGACCGTCATGTATGCCGTGGACTCCTTGTTTCTATAGCCAAATATTTATAGCACTGCATGAGGATGGAGATGTAACGTTTCTCTTCCTTTTCTCCTCCCCCTCCTACTTCTTACAAAAATAGTAACTGGTTCAGATGGGCTGGGCTAGTTCCACAGAGAACATATGTTTGATGAGGGAAAATACACAAAGCCAGCTAATGTGAAAATGCAGGGTCCATTATTAGTTTGGAATTTAAATATCAGTTTCTGCTGTTTGTGCCTTTCTGCTGTTTGTGATTTTCTCCATGAAACTGATTGTTATCTTTGCAGCTTGATATCTCCCCTGGGGGTGCTTGGTAAAAGCACCCACCCTTTTAGGATATTAACCATTCTATAACAGCAAAACCATGGATATGTCTTGTGGTGTTATATGTGGGGCAGCGTTAAATATGAAACAGACACTGAGGCACATTGAAACTGTGAGGCAGACTGATGACAGCCCAGAAATGCTCAGAGTGAGGCCCTGTCTCCTGTGTGACTGTTGACAGCAAGAATGTTCACTGTGAATTTCTTGAATATTATTGATTCAGAGCAGGAAGTCATGTGTCCTCCCTGTAGCATTTTCTCTGTGTGTCTCTGTCTCGAATTTCTGTCTTCTCTTTCATACACACAGGACAGCTTGAGAAGTGTATCCAGGCTTCACAAAAGCTATGTGCCTTGAGCCTATGTAGTATGAACTTTGACTGTTGTGAAAAAGCATAACCCCTAGGTCTCCAGGATGACAGTGGTCATTCAGATGAGAATGACCAAGGAAATCTTGGATATTTGAATGGCCGTGTTTCCAGCGATCATTAGATTTGGTGAATGCTTCTTTCCTCTGGATTTCTGGGGTGACCTACATGAAGTGCCAGCTGTGTGAATGTGCCATGGTTGCCTGATATTCCCTCAATGAAAGACACAGGCCTTTCCTAGAGGAGACGAAGAAGCTGGCTTCTAGTCAAGAGGAATTTTATGCTTCATTTATTTCAGAGAACAAAGTGACTCAACCAGAAACTCATAATTTAGTGCTAGGCTTAACCAGAAAGAAAGCAGCAAAAGAAATAGTGCTGAGGTATATAAATGTGTGTGTGTGTGTGTGTGTGTGTGTGTGAACGTGTGTCTGTATGAGCATGCATGAGTGTGTGCATGTTTGTGTGTGTATAGGTATATACATGTATATTTTTCTTTTGTTTTCCATAAACAAAAAGGCTGGGTGAATGTTTCTATAAATAGTAAGGCTAAGTGGATACTTTCAGAAATCCCTCTCAACCCTCTCCTTTATTTTATACTTTTATTACCACCATTAATCATACCTTATTCTTTCATTAGTCTCCTTCATAGGATCCATTGCCTTAATGATGGCATTATATCTTTAGAAACAGTACTGCCAACGTAAGCCCAAGAGAGCCTTGGGAGATCATAAGATCATAAGCCTCAAAGAGATCATAAGGAAAATTAGACTTTATGTAAGAATAACAATAATGAGCATTTATTGAGCAACTTATGGAGCAACTTATTTTTGTATATACTAATGTACATTAGGTATTTTTTTCTGAGAGGAGGTCTTGCTAAGTTGCCCAGGCTGGCCTTGAACTTGCAACACTCCTTTTTC
This sequence comes from Heterocephalus glaber, assembly GCF_053883595.1. Lineage (NCBI taxonomy): Eukaryota > Metazoa > Chordata > Mammalia > Rodentia > Bathyergidae > Heterocephalus > Heterocephalus glaber. The sequence goes on along the minus strand of NW_028258294.1, from coordinate 26,781,178 downwards.
AGCTTCCTGAATAGCTAGGGTACAGGCACATGCCATTTCATCTGGGTGCTAGTTATATATTTATATCACCTAATGTCTTAGTCATTTTCCTCATCACTGGGACAAAATACCCCATACCCACAACTTAAAGGAAGAGAAGTTTATTTTGGTTCGTAGTTACAGCCCATGGGCAGATGGGTCCTGGGCAGAACAGCATGGCAGAGGGTCATAGTGGAGGAAAGCTGTTCATGTTATCACAGCCAGGGAGCAGAGAGAGAAAGGAGGAGCTGGGGAGGGAGATGCACCCTTTCATGTCCCCAGTGAACTGCCTCTTCAGCTTGGCCTTAACTTCAAACAGCACATTTGGCTATGGGTTCGCCATAGTAATCCATAGTGAAGTAATCCAGTGATGACTATAGTAACCCCATGAGCAAATCACCTCCCCAAAGCCTCACCTCTGAACACAGGAGGCTTTGGGAGTACATTCTAGATCTAAAGCATTCTACCTAATCTTCTCAATAACCATACGTGGGAGAAAAAGTTATTTCCAGTAGATAAGTGAGAAAAATGAGGCTCTTAAACATAACTCATTTACCTCAGGGCATCTTTTGAATAGATTTGAATCCAAATCTGTCTAGCTCCAAAGTCAAGATCCTGTCCCATCCACCTCATTCCTGATTTTCCCTCTACTGTCTCTGTGCCAGCACTTCTTTCCCCTCCATGCTGGCCTCTTACTGCAACCTCCTATCCAGACCCAGCTTTTGGATGACAATGCACGCACCTTCCTCTAAAGTATATGTGCTGCTGCTCTAAACATGAGTATGCATGTATCCACTGTAATATAATGTCTTTAACTCTTTCAGGAAGATACCTAGAAAGGGAACATCTGGGTCAAATGAAATTTCTAATTTTACTTTTTTGAAGAATCTCCATACTGATTTCTATAGTGGTTGCACTAGTTTATATTCCCAACAACAATGTAAAAGGGTTCCTTTTCCTCACAGCCTCACCAGCAAGTATTATTTTATTGTTTTCTTGATTATAATCATTCTTGAGTAAGATGGAATCTCTGTTTTGTTTTAATTTAATTTCTCTAATGCCCAGAAATGTTGGAACATTTTTTCATGTATTTATTGGCTTCTTCTGAACTTCTTCTGAGATGTGTCTATTCATTTCAGGTGCCCATTTTTTGACTGAGTCTTTTGAGTTTTTTGTGTATTCTAAATAGCAGTCCTCTCTTCAAGGAATAGCTGGCACACATTTTTCCCATTCTGTAGGTTATCTCTTCACTCTGCTGTTTCTTTTTCCGTAGAGATGCTTTTTGATTTGATATGATCTCATTTTGTTGATTCTTGATGTTATTTCTTGTGCCCTTGGAGTTCTGCTTAAAAATTTCTTGCCTACACCTATGTCATCAAGATTTTTAACTATTTTATCTTCTAGCAGATTGTATTTAATATTTAGATCTTGGGCTTCACTTTTGAACCATGTCCAATTCTTATATTACCATTATTAGCAATAAACAAATCATTATGGTCTATTCACATCTGGATTCTGATCATGTGCTCATATAGAGAATGCTAAATGTCCTTACTTTGGAATAAAGAATTACAAGCCAAGAGTAGGGGAACCAGAGCCCATTGTCAACATCAAAATTGCTCTTTGTAGCTTCATAGCTCTCTTGTTTTTGGAAGTTTGGTTAAATGCAATCTTTTACCCAGGGGCTGAGAATGAGCAGCATGTGAAGGGCAGTTTGGGAAATATTTGGAGTTGGTTCAAAGGATGAGCAATTCTCAGAAAGAAGGGAAACTTTGTGGTTCTGGCCAGCAAATACCAGGTGCCACTTCTCTCTTCTGTGAGATAAAATCATCATTCTACCTATAACTTGAAGTTAGCCTCAGAAACATGGTATGGATGCTGCTGCTGGTACCCTGCTTATATCCTCCTTGGGCCTCATACTTCAATGCTGATAGCACTATTCTCTAATTTTTGCCAACTACCTCTCTGCCTAAGGGTTTTCTTTGATCTGCCCACAGGGCATGGGAGACTGGAAATGTTAAGATTTGCTTCTTCTGGGCATAATCAATCAGTAACTGATAGCAGTGGGAAAATATGCTTCCTGGCTCCCTTGCCTCAGTGAGGATAACTCTAGGGTCATAATTTATACCACCCCCCAGAATCCCCCAAGAAGGTTAATCTTCAGTTGACCATAGCAGCTACTTGCTTGATAATGCATCCTTTATTCTTTATTCTTTATTTACTTTGTTTTCCCAACCCACATTTACATTTCCCTGCCAGTGTATACTGGATTCACTGCCCAAATAAATCACATGCATTTGAATCTTTATCTTAAGGTCTATTTTTTGAAGGAACTCAGACTATGACACAGGTCATCATATTTTTTTCCTTACAGACTTTTTTATCTTGGTCAAACCAGAAGGTTAGATAAGTAAAGTTCTCTTGACTATGAACCAGTGTTGAAAATTCAAACATCCACAGAAATGAAGCAAGTTACATAATAGGAGACATGAGCTACATAGAAATGCTTACCAGATGGTATAATCCCTCTCTCAAACAGCCAGCTGCTTTGCAGCCTCAGCCAATTGTTGCTATGTGGAAAAATAGGCCCAATGTGGCCACATCAAATTTTTTCATGAGAAGCCAGAAATCCAGATTTTTATGTAGAATCTCTTAATATGTAAATATTGGCCACAAATTCAGATGCTTTTAAAATACTGAGCTAGCTAAATAAAACACATCTGTGAGCCATGCTTGGCCCAGAGGCCATAACTTTGCATTTGCTATTACAGATATACAGCCCTTAGCTGGAAATTTGTAGGCAATACTTAACAAGAGTTTTAGTACTTTAAGTGGATTTTCACAGCCATTGTCACATTACTTTTAACAGGTCCTACCCTCGAGCCCACCCACAAATGATTGTGTCTAGTATTGTATATCTGCTCAACAAACAAGAGATCCAAGTGGGAAGAAGAAGCAAGCATGGACTTGGCATCTGATTGTGGTCTGGCTCAGTGCAATATTATTAGTGCCAACTGGAAAGGAAACCACCACCGAGATCCATCACAACATGTGCTATCGCGGTGAGTTTAAATTGGGTGGAAATGTTGTGAGTTTAATAAAATAGAACTGTTGAGATGTACATGTGTATCTGGGTTTAGCTGATAGATCCTCCAAGGGCATTGTGATGTCAAATATGTTTGGCAGGTTCAATTCTCTTAGCACCCACATTTGCACTGTGTTTAAGATGGGGTGATTGGAAGCACGTGTGTTAACAGTAACTATGCACGACATGTGAAATTAGGGAAGTGTGAAGGTTTCACTCTGACTTTCATTGTCCTAAGCTAACTTTTTCCAGTTGTGTGTGGGGAGAAGGAGCAGAGGTTACATCGTTTTCTTTTTTTAATTTTAGAAAATAACTTGAACGTGTAGCCTGTCTTTCATTTTGGAGCCCAAATGCATGTATGATAAGAATTGAGATCATTGAATTCTATCAGAGAGCTAATATACAGCACAGTGACAATGAATAATCAATAATGAATAATGATGCATTGCATACTTGAAATTTGATAAAAGAATAGATCTTAAGTGTTATCACCATCATCACACAAAAAATGGTAACTGCAAGGCAATGGATATGTTAATTAGCTTCAGTGTGGTGATCATTTCACAATGTATATAATTATATCAAAACTTCACCTTGTACATTGTAAATATATATAATTATCAATTATAATGCAAGAAAACTAGAAAAAAGAAAATGGAAAATGTAAGCTTATAAGAAAAACTATTTGGGGAAGAGGTTGATATCAAAATAATTAAATGTCAAGGTCATAAAAGACAAGGAAAAATTTAGTAATTGTCATAGATTAAAGAACATTAAGAAGACATGACTGCTAAATACAATATGGAATCCTGGACTGGATCATAGAATTAGAAATGGACTTTGGTGGAGAGAAATGGTGAAATCTTAATAAAGTCTGTAGTTTAGTTATTAGTATCAATTATATACTTAGTTTTGACAATTGCAATATGATAATATAAAATGAAGCTAAGTGAAAAATATATGGGAACTCTGTACCTGTTTTATACCTCTTCTATAAATCTAGAACTATCTCAAAAATGTTTTTAAAAACTTAAAAAAAGATGATTATAAACAGGATTCTAGACCTTAAAAGAACTAAGCCAAGTAAGTAGAAATTATTACAAAATCCTATATGAGTAGTCTTTTAAAGGAGGAGGACCTTGGTATGTTACTCATTATATGCAGAATTGTACTTTAGCTCCATTTTACAGATAAAGAAACAGGTCAGAAATCTGTACTTGTCAGAGCTCATTAGTGCATATGTAGTGAAGATAAGTGACTGATAATTTCTGCTGGGAACATTTCCTTGACCTTAAATGTTTACACAGGCAATTCTGAGGCACATGGATAAATAAAAATGACAAAGGGACAGATATAAAAGGCCAAAAATACGCAGTACAAGTAAAAATAATTTTGAATGATTGAGATAATATCTCAGATTAATGGTAAAGGATATCTTATTCAGTTGTTTTAGAAGAGCTGAGTTTACATTTGAAAAAAAATCAAAATAGAGTCCTACCTTGCACAATATTTCCTATTTTCCCAATTTACAGAGGTTGAGTTAAAAGTGAAAAACAAAATTAAAAAAGTGGTAGAAGAAAACAAGAGACATTTCCTATATAATCTTGGTTTGTGCTATATTTTTTCTAAGGAAGACTCCCAAAGGCATAAATCTTAAAAGGCTGATGGATTTACTAAATTAAAAGTAAATGCATTTTTACACACCAGAAAATCTCCACAGTATACAAATCCTTCAGGTTGACCCTTTATAACCACTCCACTTACCTCATGCCCTCATCCTCTACTTAACTGTTGGTGGCCACTACTTTGTTCACCATTACTATCATTTTGTTATTTCAAAAACATCCATAGAATTAACTAGTATATAACTTTTTGGAATTGGCTTTTTTTAGTTCAACATATTTCTCTAGAGATCCATCCAGGTCTTTGCAATATAGTAGTAGTTCATTCATTTTTATTCTGCAGTAGTATTCCATGGTAAGAATGTACCACAATTTTGAGCGATCATGGTTTTAATTTGCATTTCTCTGTTGGCTAATGGTGTTGAACATATTCTCGTGTGGTTGTTTGCCATTTGTATACACTCTTCTTTGGAATGTCTTTGCCATATTATCCAATTAGACTTTTTTTATTGCTTAGTTTTGAGAATTCTTTATGTATTCTACATATTAGGCTTTTGCTGCATATGTGGTTTACAAAGATTTTTTTTAGAGCAAATGTTTTACTTTTCATGAACTCTATCAGTTTTTTCTTTATAGATAAGCTTATGGTAAGAAGTCTAAAAAATCTTTGCCTAGCTCCAAGACTTTAATATCGTCATTGTTTTCTATAAGTTTTATAATTTTACATTTTGCATTTGTCTGTGATCCATTTTGAGTAATGTTTAGTGTAAAATGTGAGTTATCTTTTCTTTAGTGCTTGAAAAATATATCGCTTCTTTCTCACTTTCTTAGTTTCCCATGAGAAATCCATTGATGTCTGAACTGTTTTTTCCCTTGTAGATGAAGTTTTAGTTTTTGCTGGTGCTTTAAAGATTTTTTTTTGTCTTTAATTTTCAGAAGTTTAATTATGATGACTTCATAGATTTCTCCCATTTAGAGTTTGCTTAGCTTCTTAAATCTATACTTTAATGTGTCTTGCCAAATTTGGGAGATTTCTGCAATTATTTCCTTGAATGCTTTTTTTCACCCACACTGTTTCTCCTCTCTTTCTGGAGCTCCAATGACATGGATGTTAGATCTTTATCACTTTTTTTGACTATTTTTTTTTTCTATTGACAATTCACTATTTTCCATGTCTCAATTACTCTGGTGTTGAGCTCATCAGCTGAGATTTTAAAAATTTCATTTATTGTATTTTTCAATTCTAAAATTTGAATTGGATCTTTATATCTTGTGTTTATTTTATAAAACTTTCTACTTAATTGTTGAAACTAGACATTTTCATATTATGTCCTGACACTCGTGTTCTCAGATAATGGTTTAGCAGGAAGAGGATAACATTTCATTATTGCTAAGGGTGTGTGTGTGTGTGTGTGTGTGTGTGTGTGTGTGTGTGTGTTGGGGGTTTCCAGCTCCCAGATCTCCACTACTAATGCAATCAAATGGCCTTACCACTGGTTAATGGTGAAAGTCCTGGCTCTTTTCCTGGCCTTTTCTAAGGAGTTATTGGGATGTCTTGATATGTCATGCAAAGGAGGAAGTTGGGATTCCTCACTTGATCTTTCATTGGTGTGCAGTGCTTCACTAAAGTGGAACAGTTGTTATTTAGTTGTTGTTGTCTTGCTTGGTTGCTCCTTTGTCCAGATTTTGTTGGGGCTATTGTTGTCTCTGTTTATTGACTTCTCCTGTTGTCATTTTCTTCAGCTCTAAATCTGAAATATATAAGGTAAAAAGAAAACACATGGAACTCACCACATTGTCTTTTCTTGTGTCCTAAGATTCCTAGGAGGTCTGCCTGCCTATACATGTTTGTTTTACACATATGTCCAGGGTTTTTACTTGCACTTAATAGGAGAAATATTTAACCTACTCCATATTTCCAGATGTGACCTTTCTCAGATGCTGTTTCTATTTTTATCTACTTTTCGAAGATCACCTTAGAAGGCTGGATATATTTACAAAATTGAATTGCACATGTATTATTTTCTTTATGCTTTCAGCAATCCTGTAATAGAGATAAAGTCTTTTAACAGGGAGATGAAGGAAGGTTCAGAGAAATTAAGCAAATGAATGAATTTATTTAGATTACTCATTCACCATTTCATTTGAATATGTCTTCTTCAAGAGCTTTTCCAATTTTCAGGATAAGCACAACTTTGAAAGCTACCTAATCTCAATTTTGTAGAAGCAAATTACTTTTTTGCATTTAGATGATCTGGTTCAATGAACTTTTTTGGTATACTGATAAGTCTTATGAATCTGAATTGAGAGATGCAAATGAAAACAATGCTGAGATTCCACCTCACTCCAGAAAGAATGGCTGCTATCATGAAATCAACCAATAACAAATGCTGGTGGGGCTGTTGGGAAAGAGGAACCCTGCTCCACCGCTGGTGGGAGTGTAGACTGATGGAACCACTGTGGAAATCAGTATAGAGATACCTCAAAGAACTAGGACTGGAAGTCCCATTTGACCCCGCTATTCCACTGCTGGGAATCTTCCCCAAAGAATTAAAAGAATCATACCACAGTGATATATGTGCGCCCATGTTCATAGCAGCACAGTTTGTGATAGCTAAAACTTGGAAACAGCCCAAGTGCCCGTCAACTGGAGACTGGATAAAGAAAATGTGGTGTTGTTTTTTTTTTTTATAAATGGAGTACTACTCAGCCATAAAAAATGAGAAATTAGAGACATTTACAGCTAAGTGGATGCACATTGAGGTGATACTCTTAAGTGAAATAAATAGGACACATATGTGTAAATACCAAATAGTTTCTCTGGTGTGAGAAACTGAAAGTGTAAATAAGGACTAAAATGTATAATAGGTAATGTAAAATAGGAAGAAAAGGGGCAAAGGGGAAGGAAGTGGGAGGGATAGGGGAAAGGAAAGAAGGGAATAGAATTAATATGAGAAAATGGAAAAATAGGAACAAAATCTTTGTAAATAGGGAGGACTGGAGGGGTTGAAGGGAGGGCTGGGCAAGGGTGAAAAATAAGAACCAAGAGAGATTATGTAAAGGTGCAAATTTCCAATGATGAATGTCATTATATTGTATACCTAAAATGTACCAATGATTAGAATGAATAATTGATAATGCAAAATAAGAAGAAAATGTCCAAAGGGGTAGGGGTAGTGGGAGGGTCAGGGGAAAGGAAAGAAGGGAAAGGAACAATGATGAGAAATGGAAAAAATGGAAATAAAGTCTTTGTAAATAGGGAAGGGTGGAGGGCATGAAGGGAGGGCTAGGAATGGGGAAAAAATAAGAACCAAGATGCATCATGTGAAGGTACAAGTTCCCAATGGGAAATGTAATTGTGTTGTATACCTGTGTGATTTTCCTGGCTTCCTACTGTGAAACTACTCAACATAGATCTTAATTCAACAAAAAATTATTTAGCACTACCAGGTGGAACTCACAGGGATTTTGAAAATGCTTTGTCAAATAAGATCTCAGCATAGTGGAAAAAATAACAGCAAACCTATATAAGATGTCAGGTGTAATTCTAAATGCTTTCCTTCTAACATTAAAAAAAACAAACCCTTTTATTCTCTATTTTGGAATAATTTCCACTTATCATAGGAGAAAATGGAGGTTTAGGGAAGATTAGTGTTTTGAATAACCTCATATTTAGTAACTAAAGGGGTGGAAGTGGAACCCAGGTGTGTTTGATGTAAATGTCTGAACTTTGAATTGTCCCTGAGAAGGATGATATTAGAAATGTTTCAAAGAGTGAGATGTCCTTGAACAGACGAAAGGAACAGATTGATTGTAACAGAGAAAGCCTGGCATTGAGCTGGATGGCAAGGAAAACTAGGACTTCAGCTTATATAGGGAGTTCAGATGGATGCAGGAAGTACATTCTGCTATCTGCTTGAGAAAAGATCTCAGCCACTAGGCCTTTTGGAATATTGTGACTTGAGATTATAAAAGTACATAGAGCAAAATTAGGGAAAAGTTTGAAAGGCAGGTTGAAGATTTTGGACTTTGTTGAAGAAAGATGGCATCTTTAAAGGATTTTGAAAGGGGAAGTGATATGTTCCAAGCCTTAGCTAAGGGAGATAATAAGATGAGGATCAGACATCTGCATTTGCTTAGCATCCAAGAGCTCTAGGGCTGTAACTCTTACTCCAAAGGAATTCCTAATGATTTCATTTGCACCAGGCCAGAGCTCCTGCCCATTTGGCACTAGGGTGTTTGGTGTGTGTGGTTTTGTTTTGACAAACCTTGGCCATTACTCCTTAACATGAAGCAGCACTTGGAGGTTGTGACCCTCTGCAGCCAGGAGCTCCTTGCCAACTGTCAAATCAAGTTCCCAAAGACAAGCCTTCTCTCAGTTCTGACCTCCCTCTCTCTCAGCTTCTTCCTTCAAGTGGTGGATGTTAACTTATTGAAATCTCCTTGAATGTTTACAAGAAGTTGGTCTTTAATCAAGGGAGGTCTCCAGCAAGCACTAGCATGGCCAGAATTGAAAAGCAGGAAGTCTTGTGGCATCCACCTGCAGCCACTCAGGCTGTCTCCTACACCTCGCTAGAGAAAGCAACAAACTCCTTGTGGAAATTTCCTTGGAGGTTGTGGAGCAAGAAGCTACTATTTTTTCAATGTGCCAGTGTGCACAAATGACTTACTCATAATGTATAACCCCCTCTTACTTTCCACAAGTTGTTGGGGTGGCTTGCAATAATAAAATTTCCATTGAAGTATAATATTTAAAAATAAAAACAAAATCCAAATGAATTCTTCAAAAATTAAAAGAAAAGCAGATAAGAAGTCACATCTGCTGATCTTTGTGAGGGCTAAGGAAGTGTTATGGCTTATATCTAGATGTCCCCACAAAGCCTCATGCACTCATAGGTGGGGCTTTTGGGAGGTGGCTGGATCATGAGTGAATGATACTGGATTAGTCTACTGATTTGTTTAGCATAGTTCTGGGTGTGGATGATGGACTTTCTGAGGAGGGAGGGCCCACCCTGGGTGCTGGTGGCACCAACCAAAAGACCTGTAGTGAGGATAGATTAAAAGGGAAGGAAGAGGAAGGCACACTGCTTCCTACCTGTCTTGCCATGAGCTCTTTCTCCTCTGCCATGCCCTTTTGCCATGCTGCCCTGCCTTGGAGCCAGCTGACTATGGACTGAAACTTCCATAAACTGTGAGCTAAAATAAAACTTTTCTCCTTTTACTTGTGAGTGTCTAGTGTTTTGTCCCAGCAATGAGAAAGTATCTAAGATAGAGTGTTAAAGTATTAAGTTGTAAATGATTTTTTAGAAATATTTTATTTTATTAATTTTATCGGTGCATTTTAGGTATACAATATAATGACATTCATCATTGGAAATTTGTACCTTTACATAATCTACCTTGGTTCTTATTTTTTCCCCATTCCCCTGCCCTCCCTTCACTCCTTCAACCTCTCCCTATTTATAAAGACTTTGTTTCCATTTTTTCATTTTCTCATATTAATTCCATTCCCTTTTTTCCTTTCTCCAATCCCTCCCACTTCCCCTTCCCCTTTGGACCTTTTATTCCTAAGAAATATTTTATTTTTAATTTTCATGTCTTAACTAAATATTTCTAGGGTACAGTACGATATTTTAATATATGTCTACAAAGTATTGTGATCAGATTAGAATAACTGGTGGATCTATCACCTCAAACGTAATTTTCTTTTTTTGTTGGAAACATTCAAAATCTTCTCTACTAATTATTTTGAAATAAGCAATCAGTTGTTTTCAACCATAATTACCCTTCTGTGATACAGAATGTTAGAAAATATTTGTCTTTTCCAAATTACACTCCTGAAAGCATCAGCCATGCTCTATCCCTCCTTCACCCCACTCCTTCTACCCTTTTTAAACTTTTACATGTGAGTGAGAAAATGTGTTATCTTTCTGTGCCTGACTTGTTTAACATAATATCTTCTACCTTAATCCATTTTTCTGCCAATGGCAAGATTTCAGTTTTTATAACTAAATATTTCACTGTGTGCACACACACACACAAACAATGTATCACATTTTATTTATCCATTCATTTGTTGATGTGTACCTAGGTACACCTGGGTCAATGTACATATCTTGGCTATATGAAACAGAGAAAAAATATAGGAGTATAGCTATATCTTTGACATACTGATTTACATTGTAAACCATTTTAAAAGTCTCACTCTGATGATGACTTCCCATGCAAGATCCACATGAATAACCCAATTCATAGAAACTCCAACTAGATTCAGTTAAACAACCAATTACTTGAGTGATGGGGGGCTTAGGGTAGTTAGAAACTGTATAACTCTTAGATTAGATTTAAGCATTTTCCCTTAATTCTTATAAAATTATATTGAAGAGCCCAATAAAACTAACACTGAAGAAAAATTATTTCTTCCCTAGGGTTAGAATATAAGCGAGACAAAAGGAAAGTTCTTAGCTCTTATATGAGAAAACAAAGCATCTTTTCCCTTCTATTGAGTTATGACAGATAACTGATATGTGAAAAGAGAAGCCAGGCAAGGAAGAAGGATGGGAAATTCTGAAGTAATTATAAACCATATGGCATGACCAAAATTCATCCATTTAGGATAGGATGAATTTCTTTTTGGAGTATTCAACTTGAACTCTAAGACAATTTGGACCTTTGAAGGAAGTTTTCTTGACCACTTACCAGTCCAATTATTTAAATACAAGATGACCAACATTGCATATTTTTCATCAATTTTTATAAGATAATATAAAAGGAAATATAAAAACGACAATATAAGAATGAGAAACTAGAGTCACTTATAGCTAAATGGATGCATATTGAGGTCATACTCTTAAGTGAAATAAATAGGACACACGTGTAAATACCAAATAGTTTCTCTAGTGTGAGAAATTGAGAGTGTAAATAAGGGTTAAAATGATTAAAATGAATAATTGATAATTTGAAATAGGAAAAAAGGTCCAAAGAGGTAGGGGTGGTGGGAGGGGAAGGGGAAAGGGAAGGAGGTAAAGGAAAAATTATGAGAAAAGAAAAAAAATGGAAAGGATGTCTGTGTAAATAGGGAAGGGTGGAGGGTGTGAAGGGTGCACAGGTAATGGGGAAAAAAATAAGAACCAAGATACATCATGTACACGTACAAGCACCCAGTGATAAATGTAAATGTATTGTATACCTAAAATGTACCAACAAAAGAATTTAAGAATAATAAAAAAAGACAATTTTATCAAATGTATTCCATACAAGAATCAACTGGTTGAAATGACACCTGCCAGAGCGATGCTCAGGATAGTCAGTACGTAAATGTGCTGCCCAACCAATACTTAGGGTCAGCTGTTAAGTGGTTAATTGAAAAGTTGCTATTTTTCTTTAATAGGACTTCAGATATTTTTGTGCCTATTTAACACACATGTACCCATTTAATGTCCTTGTCATTAAGTAGTTTTCAACTATGTTATCAATTGGAAATTACTGGTTTCTGTTTCTCAGTGCAATGCCAATGACATAAATGATTTGAAAGTTTAAGCTGAACTTTTCAAGTAGTTTTATATTCATTTTCCAACGCCTATTCTGTCATTTATAAAAAATATAAATGAAGATGACTTAAGATGGACTAGAAAGATTGCTTGACTTTTTTTTTCTTAATCACTGAGGCATTGAGAGGCATTCTGATTTTGGTTTTCAACATGAAGCTGATTTGCAGATGGCTGATTGGGAAATCTTTGCAGATGTCGGAAATGTGGCCACCTGAGAAATCAAAGCTGACACACACGAAGGGCCTGACAATGTAAAAGACATTTCTGTTGATCTGGATTGGTGTGTCAAATAGAAGTTTATAGCATTGTGGCGAGGAAAACACCGTATTAAGAATATCAAATATCAGACTAGGAGGAAAGAATAGGAATATTTGGTATCTACCTCAAGGAAGCTTGGAAGGGATGATTTTTTTCTTATAATTGACTCTCTAATACATAAATATCAATGTTTTCTAGTGCCTGAGACTTTTAGTTTGTTATAATTTGTTCAATGAATACCATCCTTCTGATAACATCCATCAGATCAGAAGCCTTCATGTTGTTGCCTGGAAGTAGATTGCAACATCCTTGATGTTAAAGTCCTGTACTAGTCAGCTTAGGGTCCCCATTTTCTAGCATTCATGATGACAGAATATTGAGTGTTGAGGGATAAATAAAAGTGTGTTAGGCAAGATGGTTAAAGAAGAGAGATGCAAGTGTATGGCAGAAATTGTCAAAAATAGGGGAGTTTGAAAAGGCAAGGTATGTTCGGAGAATAGCAAGTTACACAGTGTGCCTAAAATATATATCTGAAGGGACATGGTAAAGATGAATTTTCAGAGTGGTTGGGTTCTATAATATTGAGTCTTATGAGCCAAGCTAATGATATGTTTTATATCTGTAACCCTTGAAGAAAATGACAAAGGTTTTTGCAATTAGAAGAGTTATATTCCATTTCCCCAAAAATAACTGGAAAATAAGCCCTATCATGATTTTTTCAGGATGATCATAGTATAAGCCCTACCCCAAAAATGAGTCCTAGTTAAGATGGTCAGACAGACAGACTCATTGTGTGTCTGTGACACATCGTAATACATGATAGATGTATTGAATTATAAAATAATGATATTAATATCTAATTAAATACAAACAATATTATTGACATTAATACTTAAATGATAATATAAATTATAGTTAAGTATAAGTAAATATCCAAGTGGATGCCTTTGGATGGGAGGTAAACACCAACATATACAGAGGAACTTGAGGCTTTTTGCTGAATGACCAGAGTACAGACACAACGCAGGAATATTGTGCGCACCAGATAATGAATGGACATGGTTGTGTCTAACATGAATTTTCATAATTCATTATGTCATGTGTTGTAGCGAACACAATGTGCTCATAAAATAAAAGTTTTCTGAATTTTGGTGCCTGCAATTTTGTTGCTTTTGTGTGGACCATCATTCTTAATTGTTATTTTTGTTGCTATTCCTGTCTCGTAAGTCTTCAATTAACACTTGATTTAATAGAAACTTTGTGAAGCCCAGCCTGCCAGAGGTTGTGACTTGGGTGAAGAAGTCATGGGATAAAAACACTAACAGCCAATGCACTCTCAGCAGGCTACATGGACAAGAAATTCTGTTGCTGGACATGAGATTGGAGCCAATCGTTCTACAGGAAATGTAGTTGCAAGAAATTCAGGTCCAAATTCAGGGTTTGGAGAGTCATGACGATGTTCCAGAAGATGATGGCATGTTTGTATTTGAATAAATGTAGATCTTTGCATATGAATAAATGCAGATTTTTTGTATCTAAATAAATTTAGATTGTTACACATGAAAAAAAGACACATCCCGTGAAAATAAGCTCCATTGTGTCTTTTGGAAAAAAATTAATATAAAACCCAGTATTATTTTGGAAGAATAAGGTGGTCAATGCTGGGCTTTAGAAAGCTGACTGGCAGCACGTTGATGTCCTAATGGATCTGATAACCACTAAAGACCCTTTCAAATCCTGTAATATTACAAGAAAAAAACCCATAAAACAAAAATATTTAACATTTTTTGGAAATTAAAGTGATTACTAAGTGGCCCAAGATATTGTGGTAAAACTATTTAAGGCACTGGCAAACTGATCTTTTTCTATATGTTATTTCAAAATGAGATAATGTTCAATTCTCTCTTTCATCTAAATTATTCCCTGTCTTGGAAAAAAGATGCCAAAATTGTTGGGGCAAATTCACCTGTGCTTTTTCAGAAGGGCTAGTTTCTTAGTTCATATAGGAGAAATTAATCTGCAAAAATATTCTTAGAAAAAGGGGTACTATCAAGATTTTCTTCTGATACGATTCTAGTGGGAATCTATGAAAGGATGAATGAATGTAAGTTATAGCCATAGACTGTAAGGAGAAAAGAGAACATTAACCATAGTAGAAATGTATTATGAAGTATCTGAGACTGTTAGTTCTTGGTAAAAATCCACAGATTGTCAAAAAAGGAAAAATCCAGAAGACTCCAGAACTTATATAACCTATATTTCAGTATCCCATTAGATGCTTAATTATTGATGGGTGTTTTCAAGGACATTGCATACACATTTTTGAGCAATGTGTAGGGTGCTGTGGGTATACTGATGAACAACATGGACATAGCCCCAGCTTTCATGAATCTTTCATTTAAAATAAAGGGACAAAAGGATAAATAATGGCTATAAAAAAGTATAACATTATAGTGTGGATGTGCTTTGATAGCAGGAACACCATAGGGTGTTATGGGACTATATTGGCTAAATATGGAGGTCAGGGGACACATCCTTGAAGAAGTTATGACTAAGCTGACATCTTTAGCTGTAATAAGAATAAGTGAGTCCTAGGCCAGAAAATGGCAGAGTGGCAAAGAGAATAGGTGAGAGTATGAGCAGAGTTCTAGACCCATAATCCAGAGAAAGATGTTGCATTCAGGAAACCAGGTAGTTTATTTCAGTTGGAATGTATATATACACTGTGTGTGGGAGGAGCAGGGCAGAGAGTAGATTATCCATGGAAAAAGCTGCAGAAGCTGATAAGGGCCAGATCCTGCCAAGTCTTGTAGTACTCATAACAGAATTAGAATTAGGATTTATCCTGAGGGCACTAGGAAACCATTGATTACTTACAAGCCAAGAAATGCCCATGATCATGTTTGAATCTTACATTACTCTTGACCATAGATTAGAGAATGGATTGGTAGATGTGGACAAATTGGAGGAAGAAATCTCAGTATGGAAAGGTGTAATAATCCTCAGGAGAGGTTATAAAAGGCTAAACAGGAAAGTGGAAATGGAGACAGGAAGGTGGGAATAGATTTTAACAGTACTAACAAGATTACAGACAAGGCTTTGTAATTGTTTAGGATGGGGGAGAATGGGGACCCAAGAATGATAACCAGATTTCTGGTACAGCTAGTGTAATGGCTATATACTAAGATAGGGCTGTGAGGTTGAGGGGAAACAGACTAAGGACTGAAGATGAGTTCAGTTTTGTTATTGAATTTAGTGTGTCAGATGGGTATTCAAACTCCTATTGATAATGGAATGTACAGACTTGTAGCTGTGCATTGAGATGTGAGAGTCTTTAGCATCTAGATGATCACTGGAGACAATGTGAATAAGGAATGCTTAAGTCTTTGGGGTGAGAGGACTCCTAAACATCCATTAATATTACTTAAAATGAGAAGAGTTGCCCAATTTCTGAATTGCCTTTACAGTAGCCCTATAATACATAAAAATATTTTCTATTCTATCTTTGGCATCTTCTGCATTTCTCTCCTCTCAAGGAAATCATGGATTTTCTTTTTCTTTTTCTTTTTTGGTACCGGGGAGCTTGTAAAGCAGGTGGCAGAAGCACTGAGCTAAATCCCTGGCCCCAAAGAAGTCATGGATTTTGAATCAATTACTTTTTGGATGTGTGGAGCTTACCTTGATTCAGTCATTTCTTCTTCTGTACTCTGTTTATGACATTGTATACAAGAACAGGATACAGGAGAGAAAAATCAAGACAACTAGTTGTAGACAAAATAATTGAGTTGAGTTTTTAGGGAATTTTTGAGTCACTTGATATTTAATTTAAATTATATGCTTCTTCCTTCTCTTTTAATTCATCTGCTTGGCCTGCCCTGAGATGGTCAAAACTAATTTAGGATCTCTTCTTTCCAGTGATTAAATTGCTTTGCTAAAGTATCTTTGGTTTCTAAAACTTGGTATCTCTAGGTTTCTGGTGCCCATACAAAGACCACATACATATTCCAACAATCCATGGATTGTTGTTCATGAGAGGCACCAGCTCTTGGCCTTTGAGAGGAAGGGCACAGCAAATTTCTGCATAGGGGGAAGTGATGGAGCTATTATTACATTCAAGGCATCATTGGCTTGTCCATTCAGAAAGGCACAAGTCAGGCTCTGTGGTCCACTCAAAAGAGGAGGCTGTGAAAGTGGGTCCCCGTTGACACTATGACTGACAGCCCATCCCTCACATCCACCCAGTGGCAGAAAGTTCCCAGCTTCCTGGTTTGTTAACCTTGACCTTTGCCTATCACCATGGAAATGCCACTGACAAGAAAATTTCTTCCGTGATTATCATGCAGACTATAGAGAATAGAAGAGGAAAAAAATCTGGAGGGAAAAATCACTGTCCCCTTCATCTCACCGTAAGTTTTTTTCTTTAGCACAAAGAACTGCTCTTCCACTTTGGAACTTTGGTGTAGTGGCTGAGGTGTGGGGTGGGGAGGAAGAGGCAGGCCAAAGCTGCTGCAGTGCTTTGCATGCTATCAGAAGTCTACTCTGTGGAGTGTTTATGTTAAGGGAAGTGAGGCTTTCCTGTGGCATACCTGGAATAGTGGCTATATATGCTCAATACTATTACATATTCACTAGGATTTTCACCAGACATTGCTAAGGAAACAGTCAACTATCAATATTTCTATTTGAGCCAGGCATGGTAGCACCTACCTACAAACTGAGCAGGCAGAGGAAGGAGAATCTCTGCCAATCTGAGGCCAGCCTGGGCTACATAGTGATTTCAAGGCCAAAACTACAAGGCTAAACTACAAAGTGAGACTGTCTCAAAAAATCAAAAGAAACAAAAACATTACTATTTGCTTACCATCTTGTTGAATTAAAACCAGAATTTGATAGCAATAAAAGAAGCTGAATCTCAATTTATAGTGAAATTGCTTCTACAGAGCTGTAAGGAACCATAGAGATCAATCCTAAGGGTTTTTAACCTGAAGTCCATAAACTTTTGAAACTGTATGTAAAGTATATTATGTGTATCAAACAAGGTTCATAGGTTCATAGCCTTCCTCAGATTCTTATATGTTCTACCATTTAAAAAACACCAGGAAGAGCACACTCAGTTCCATCACCTTATTCAGCAAAATGCTGAAGTGATTGTGTTCTTTTATTTCCTCTCTTCCTCTTGCTCTTTGCCTTCCTCTATTTCTTTTCTTCTCACTCTTTCCTCTTTCCAAAATTACATAACTATAAATGTGAAATTTTGTATTGGGTATGAATGAATGTTAAAACTGAATGTGTTCCACAATAGAATGACAGAAGACAAAGAATGGGAATGAATTTGGAAGTGCCCTTGCACTCAACAGTGAAGATTATCAATGAGTAACCAAATAGTGTTATAAATGCATCTTGAAGTTTTGGACATCAGTTAATACAGATGCCTACCCAGCAATCAGGGCCTAGCATGTTCTTAATATATATATTTTTTAGTCTTCTGGTTGTCTTGGGAGTTGATTCTTCTTATCTCCAAAAGTGTACATCTCGTCCTTTCATTGGAGATGTTTTATCATGTGGTGACTATTTTTCTAAACCTTGAAGTCCTCAGGCTCACCGATACTGAAAATATGGGCTTTGAGACAGACTTACATAGGTTGGAGTGCTGTTTCTGATGCCACTATCCTTGGGAGCCTTGTTTTTTCACATGCAAAATGGCAACCACGGTAAACTCACCTCAAGAGATGGTTATACAAATTTAATACACTAAAGTTAATAAAGTGTCTAATATGGGATCTAGCACCCAGTAGACCCTCACTATAATAGTGACTTTCTACTTCCTCTTACTCAGCTCCTAGCTCTGAAAACTATGCAACTGACTCAAAGTGTAGAGAATATTAGATGCATTTCTTTTTGCTATTTGGTCTGCACTTAAAAAAAAAACCACTATTAGACCTTTACTTCTTCTCTATGCTTTCTCATGAGTCCTTAGGTGAACTAATGACCGATTTAGCAAGACACTGGTAAAACCAGCAACAACTAAGCAGCATTTTCTGACTTCAGTGAACATCAAAGGGCAGCATTTCTCAAAGTTTTCTTACTTGTCAATTCCTTTTATGATAAAACCTTGCCATCTTCCTTAGGAATCTTAACAATTATTTTATCATTTTTATGTGGTATTTATTTTTAAATAATGTTAAATTAAATTAGACATATTTTAGATCTGTGCTCTAAATTCTAAAGCTAGATGATGAGAATATGGATGTTCACTATATTATGATGTATATATTTTTGTATTCTTGAACTATTTCACTATAATAAATTATACCAACATTTCATTTTAATAGTCTAATAATTAGTTTAATAAGAGAAATTTCAATAGTTTCATTTATCGAGTGATATATATTATTTTATCTATATTCTGTATGAAAAAGGATGATTTATGGAAAAATAAATTTTAACTTGACTATCATATTTCTACATTGGGACCAAAAATGTATTAAAAATAGATTGGAGTATGACTGTAAAATCTAGAAATAACAATTGCTTTCATAAATTCATGTTTGAAATTTCTCACTTGAACTTTAAAAAATCAATTGGTATCCCATTTTAAGTAATTACAACTTTTTGTTTCTAAATTACAAGATGAGAAAAGAGGTTTCAGCTTTGATTTGCAAACATTTCACAAATAACACACTACACCTTATTCTCAATGGGTAAAAAATCAAACTGTATATAATCACTACAATATTTTACATTTTAAACATGATTAATGTGCTGGTGACATCCTGCTGAGTGATACGAGAACTTTGAATGCTACCTGTGGATCTAGTAAGAGCATCTTGAGGCAACTTTGCAGAATTATCATTTGTATATTTCTCTTCTTTCTTTTTTGTTTTTGTTTTTTTCTTTCTTTTTTCTTATATTCTTATATTCTCTTATTCTTATTTCAGAATTAAATTATTTCTGTATTTAAGAATAACTGAAAAAAATTAATTCATGACTAGGAATAAAAACATTTTAAAATGATATATGGTTCAAAAATATTGTAGCAGCTACAGGGGTTTGATGTTTGAAAAAAATGACCGAGTCAATCATGAAGACTTGCCTGATACCCACCAAGCCCTGTATGCTCAGTGACATGAATACAGAAACTTGCAGTGATACCAATTCTTGATGTTATCAAGCCACAAATGGGAAAGCTGCTGTGTAATGACAACCTGACTGATGAAACAATACATTAATTCCATTGAAGAAGCACCATTAGACTGGAATTCTTGGAAATGATAGTACAGCATTTCTGTGGAGGAATGAATAGAATTCAGCAGGCCCATAGTCACTCTGGCTCATAGACTGTCAAGCTGATGGGCAAATCAATGATTTGGGTACGAAACTAGGAGGTCCCCAGAATTAAGAAAACATAGCATTATTTTCCACCATTCAGAGAGTTACTATTCTAACAGATAACTCACATCAATTATTTAAAATCTTTTCTGTATTTCTTAAGCCTCAAAACCTCCAGACTTATTCTCAGTAGATGGCTTTACCCTTCACCTACTAAGAAGATCAAAGCAGAAAAACTCCAGATTGCTATGTACAAGATTGCTCATGCCCAGTCACTCCAAATCTCAAGCCCCTCCTCCTGCATTCCACAGTCCCCTCTGGACCTAGCTTTTCCTCAGAGAATACCTACGGTCTTGTCTCTTACTCCACTAGTGATTCTCATTCTCTCTCATTGCTAAGGCTCACTGTTTTTCCTGATTTTATCTGAAACCCGTGACAAACTGGTTATCTGTTATTCCAAAAGAATTCTCTCTGCCTGTTTGATGCTCAGAGTACTAGCCTGACTTGCTCTTTTTGTTGTTGTTGTTGCCAAACATTGAGTCCCTACAGCCTCTCTGTCCATCCTCCTCTGACCATTGCAATTTAGCCTCTACCCAGGACTCACCAAAAACCTCCCGAAGATCTCATCCAGTGTCCCTTTCTACATCAGTACCATCTAATATCACTAACCTGGCCTTTCTTGCCACCCCTTTCCCCTTGGTTCAGATGCCTCTCAATAGTCATTCCTTCCACTTTTTCTCCTGCTCCCCCACCCCACTCCTTCTTTAAAAAAAAAAAAAGTAATAGTTTTAATTAAAATTTGCACACCATAAAATTTACAAACTTAAAATGTATTATTCAGTAGATTTTAGCATATTGATATAGTTGTACAACCATGATTACAATCAAATTTAGATCATTTTTGTTATCACAAAACAAGACACTCCACCCATTAGCTATCATCTCCCAATACTGCTCCTGCTAAATCTAGGCAACCAACTATCGAGCTACTCCCTGTCTTCATAGATTTTTCTATTCTGGAAATTTATTTTTATTTTAAAAAGACCACATTCTTAGCAACAATAGGACTTTAATATATACAAAGAAATGGAAATCTTGCAAAGTGAGCTTTTATACCATATTGGAATGAAACTAGAAACTGACAAGACAAACATACTTAGAATACAATAACATGTTCCCTCTCTTTTTTCCTATTAACTTTTTAAATATATATTTTTCATATAAGTAAAACAATAAGTAAAAGCAATTTTCAAGCTTCTATGTCTGATTTAATTCACTTAACATTATGGTCTCAAGGCACATCCATTTTCCTACAAATGCCTCAAGTTTATCTTTCTTTATGGCAGAGTAGTACTCAACTATGTATTTATACCACATTTTCTTTATCAACTCATCTGTTGATGGTTCATATAGGCTCTTTAGCTATTATAAGCTGTGCTGCTATAAATATGGTGGTATCATCATTGTGATATGATGTTTTTAACTCTCTGGCAAAGACACCTAAAAGGGGAATAGCTGGATCAATGCAATTTCTATTTTTAATTATTTGAGGAATTGTCATAGTGATTTACATAGTGATTGTACAAGTTTACTCCCACCAACAATGGAGGATTCTTTTCTCCCCACAGCCTTGTCAGCATTTGTTATTGCTTGATTTCTTGTTGATAGCCCTTCCTTCTGGAGTCAGATGAGGGTTTGAATGTTTGTCCCTTCTAAAATTTGTTGAAATTTAATTGCTAATGTAATAATATTGAAAAGTGGGACTTTTAAGAGATTAATGAGCCTTGAAGGTTGGACCTTCATGTGGATTTAGTGCCTTAATAAAAAGTGGGAGTGGGTTCTCTCTGCTCTTCCTCTCTTCTGACATGTAAAGATATAGCATTATACTCATCTGGAAGATACAGTATTCAAAGTGTGATCTTTGAAACAGACTGGACTCTTGCCAGACACCAAACCTGCTAGCCCCCTTAATATTGGACCCTCAGCCTCCAGACTTGTGAGAAATGAATTCCTACTCTTTATAAATTACACAAGCTCAGGCACTTTGTTATAGCAGCACAAAATGGACCAAGACATTTACCACTTAACTTCGTGTCCTATGAATCTAGGTCTTTAATTACATGTTCTCTTTGTCCTTTTTATTTTTTCTTCTGTCTCTCAGTCATCGCATCCACAGACACCTCCAGGATTGAGCTATCTTCCTTGTGTCCTAATGTTGTCATCATCTCTCCCTCTCCAGATTTTCTCTTGCCTTGAAATTTCTGTCAGTTCTGCCCTTTTGCTGATCACTCAATACATTCTAGTCTACATCCTCTAATCACCTCTCTAATATTCTTCCAATTTCTCTCTCTACAAGTCAACTCCTCTATTATACACTGCTGCCAATAAAGACCAAGAGTTTATAACCTCTACTGGAATAAGGAAATTTATTCCTCAACTTGTTCTTCCACAAACTGCCCCAATCTAACTTTCCAGAACTACTTATATATTTCTTTCATAAAACACCTTTCCTTAAGAATCAAGTTTTAATCTTCCTAAAACCTTCTCTGTGTCTCTGTACAGTCACCAGTGTTGTTCCTCTTGCCCGAGCCTTTATCTTTTCCCCTTTTAAATGTCACATGCTCTATATTAAATACATTAACCTACCTTCAGTTATGCTGTCCTTGAGACACTTTGTCCAAGGTACAATATGCTATTATTCAATGGACACTTTCCAGCTTGCTTTTTTGTCATCAACATCTGTTGAGGATCTTCCTCACAGCTGCTCTTCTCCTGGTAATAGCACCTCTCTCCCACTTTAGGAATTATCTCTGCGCTATATTGTGTATTTCTTCCTGGTCTTGTCCAAGTGCCTTATCATCTCCTCACCAAGGAGCAAGCACATTAGAATGTCTACCCCACAATATCTTAAAAAGTAATGCAAGGGAAATAAAAGGTGATGTGTTATTTAGTCTGTTGGTGTTTCAAAGAGAATGAACTTAGTTGCTGCTATGAAGAACCCCGGTACTACCTAAGTGCTTTTTATTTTCCAAGTTCTTTCTCTGATTTTGAACTGGGAAATCTATGATAAAATCCTTCCTATGATTATATTAGCCTGAGGTGTTTTTGTTTTTGCTGTTGTTGCTTTCAACACAAGAAGTCTGGCTGATACACTATTGTATCCTCAAGTGTCAAAAATTCTTATAGCAATGTAATAGGAAATTTGTGTAAATTGAATCCAAAGGTTTTGATCCTGGAATTTTATATAGGCATTCTTTAAACAATTATTTTGTTTTTATTGGTACATGTTAGCATAACAAAATGATTGCATTCATCATAGAGTTGGTACATGTGTATAACACATTTATTCTTCTTTTCCATCTCCTTGCTCCCCCAATGCTTCATCTTCCACCCTCCCCCCATCTCTTTATGCTGTCAGTAAACTTACAATGAATTGACGATGGTAGATTCTAGAATGTGTGCCCTAGAATGAGGAGACAACTCATTTGTCTTCAATGCTTAGACTTACCCAGATGGATAATTTAAACTGGGCAAGCATTTTTTCCTGTAGAAGGATTTGTAGTTATTTTTGGACCTACCTTCTCCTTTCTACTTCCAACTCTTTCCTTATTTCTCATTCCTCCCCTTTCTTCTGCTTCCCTTCCTTTCCCTGCCCTCAACTGGCCTCCCCTTACCTTCTCTCCACTTCTTTTCTCTCCATTTCCCTGCCTTTCCCTATCCTCCACTTCCCTACCCTTCTCCAGCCCTTTCCCATCCTACTCCTGCCAGTTATAGCAAGATATTTATTTTATTATTTATCACATTTATTCATTGTAGTGATTATTTATTATAGTTAACATTTATTAGTTTATTAGAGTTATTTATATTTACTGTATTCATTATTTATTAGTTTATTATATTTATTATTAGATATTTATTTTGCTACTTAGAGTAGATTTAGACACTTATCTTTATTCTCTTAAAACATCCAAAGAAGACCACCAACTAGACATTGAAGGTAATGATCAGGAAACTGACAAATATGTTCCACTGCTCAGATGGAAACAGGGTACCAGAACACACCTCCAGAACATGGTGCTCTGGACTGCTTAGAAAATCTATGGCTTCCTGTGTGAAATAAGAACTTCAAATAGGAAAATACAGAGTGCTGAGAACACTCCACAAGGGGAACTATGCAAAAGACAAAGTAGCCAGAGATGTCATCACAGGTGCTGAGGTTGCCATAAGAATAATTGACAAAACTCTGATGAGTAAATTAAGACTCCAGAAGCTCCACAGAGAAGTAAAATTATTGAAGATATTAAATCATCCGAACATAGTACAGTTGTTTGAAATAATGGAAAGTGAGAAAACATTCTATTTAGGAATGAAATATGCAAAAGGTGGTAAATGTACTACTATTTGTTTGCATAAGGAAAATGGACAAAAAAGAAGCAAGAGGGAAATTTTGACAGATCCACGATAAGGGGATAGCACACAGAAACCTAAACACTGAGAAAATACTGTTAGATGAGGACAGCAACATCAAAAGAGCAGATTTTGGATTCATCATTGACTTTACTGTGGGCAACAAACAAGACACATATTGTGGCAGTCCTGCATATGTAGCCTCAGAGATCCACCTGGGCAAGGAGTACCAGGGGCCTGAAATCGGTATGTGGAGTCTTGGCATGGTTTTATATAATCTAGTCAGTGGGTCGCTCCCTTTTGACAGAAGAGATCTGAAGGAAGTGAGAGAAAGAGTGTTCACAGGGAGATATAGGATCTCTTTGTACCTGTCAACAGACTGTGAACAGTTTCTGAAGTGGTCCCTTGTCATAAACCCAAAGAAGCATGGCACTCTAGATGAGATCATGGAGAAGTGGATAAATGAAGCCATTAAGGGAGATGAACTACAACTGGTTGAACAAGAGCTAAACATCCTAGAAGAGAAAAGAATAAATATTGCTATGGGATCCCCAGAAAAAGAAATTCATGGACCTCTTTTAGAAAGAAAATGTGATGAAAACTCAACTACCTATTTTTTTATTCTTTAATTTTATTGGTACATTTTAGGTATACAATACAATGATATTCATCATTGCGAATTTGTACCTTTACATGATATATCTTGGTTCTTATTTTCTCCTCATTCCTCTGCCCTCCCTTCAACCCCTCCACCCCTCCCTATTTACAAAGACTTTGTTTCCATTTTTTCCTTTTCTCGTATTTATTCCTTTCTCTTTTTTTCTGTCCCCTACCCCTCACACTTCCCCTTCGGACCTTTTCTTCTTATTTCATATTATCTATTATACAGTTTGATCCTTATTTACACTTTCAGTTTCTTATACCAGAGAAACTATTCAGTATTTATACATGTGTCCTATTTATTTTACTTAGGAGTATGTCCTCAATGTGCATCCATTTAGCTGTAAATGTCTCTAGTTTCTCATTCCTTAAGGCTGAATAGTACTCTGTTTTATAAAAAAAAACAAACCAAACCCACATTTTCTTTATCCAGTCTCTAGTTGATGGGCAATTGGACTGTGTCCAAGTTCTAGCTATTACAAACTGTGCCACTATAAACATGGGTGTACATATATCGCAGTGGTATGATTCTTTTAATTCTTTTGGGAAGATACACAGCAGGGGAATAGCTAGGTCAAATGGGACCTCTAATCCTAGTTTTTTAAGGTGTCTCCATGCTGATTTCCACAGTGTTTGCACCAGTCTACACTCCCACCAGCAGTGGAGAAGGCTTCCTTTCTCTCCATAACCCTGCCAGCGTTTATTGGTTGATTTCTTGCTAGCAGCCATTCTTTCTGGAGTGAGATGAAATCTCAGCTTTGTTTTCATCTGCATCTCTTGAATGACCAGTGATATTGAACATTTTTTCATGTATTTATTTGCTATTTCTACTTTTTTGTCTGAGAAATGTCTGTTGATTTCAGATGCCCATTTTTGGATTGGGTCTTCAAATTTGTGAGGTCTGATTTTTTAAAATTCTTTATATATTCGAGATAGTAGACCTTTGTCTGAGAAACAACTGGTAAAATTTTTTTTTCACACATTGTGAGTTGTCTCTTCATGCTGTTGTTGGTTTCTCTTGTTGTACAAAAGCTTTCTTTTCTTTCTTTTTTTTTTTTGCAGCTCCTTTAATTACACCAAGAAGAAAAGTACAGAGGTCATGAAAGTAGAAGCAGTTCAGAAAATAAGGCAAAATATTTGCATACATACATTCTATTGACATTTTAGTTTTGATGGTAAAAATACTCAAGATTTTGCACTGAATAACTGCTTATGAATTAAGAACATTCTGAAGTACTGGGAGAAGATTTCATACATCCTACTTTATAACCTCACTCATATAAATGGTTGAGTTATATTTTCTTTCTAGAGATTAAGTTCATAGTTGAATTCATAAGAAAAATGACTTCATTGATTCACAGTGCCTTTGAAGAGCAGAAATAGAAAATAAGTATATACTGTATCAAATATACAGTTGTAGTGGTATATCAGATGTGGTACTGAGTTGTAATGGTATATTAGATCAAAGTTGAATTAGTATGATAATAGTGTTTTTATTTGTATTGTTTTTCAGTAGACTAATGAAAACACATAGATACAAATGCAAAAAAAGGTTTAATAATGTCAGAATAATTCTCCACTATATTAGCATTTTATATTTAAGTTATATAAATAAGCGATGAAGTCCATGCTATTTCTATCCTTAAAATCAAATAATGCATAAAGATATTTATTAACAATATTAATAATCATAAAGATATTTATTATTTTTGGCAGTTACTGTATAACAGATCACCAGAGACAATAAAATTTAATTGACTTTTGATAGTGTGTATTTTTTCTGGCTTTTAGGTCATATTATATTCTGTTGATGCTATGCTAGTATTAAAATAAAAGTAAATGCAAAGTAGAAAATGAAAGAAAATAAAATAGATCCATTAATAGCTCAAAATATTGTTTTGGCTTGTCCTTAAACTGGAAATCAATTCTCTAAAGTCGGGAGGGGGATCTTCATAGTTCACAGAGTATATTTTAGAGGTCTAATGATTGATGCAATGCCAGTGTAGGCCAGCTTGTCATGTTCCCTTTATTCAGTGTCAATTGGTTCCATAACTATCAAAAAGCACTTAGCTGTTTCTGTGCACAGGAAAGGAACAACTCCAAACTGGACAGGCTTCTCTGTCTGATGACTTGATCAAGCCTTTTCTGTTCTTTTATATACTCAATTGCTTATCTTTTGTTCTTCTCACTTCCTCCTCCACAGCCTTCTCACTTCACTTCTGCTCTTCTATTATTGCTGCCTTAACAGTTTCCTGACTTATTTTTCTTTGTTCTTGTATAGCTGTTTCAATGGCCTCAGATACTTTTTCTTGATCTTTTGCATGTTCTGTTTTCCATAATTACCTTTCTTCGGCATGAGCTTTGTCCAAATTCTTTCTGAATTCTTCTATGGCTTTCATAACTACCTCTTTCATTGCTTCTTGCTCTAGCTTTGCAGAACATTCTAATGCCTCCTTATATTTTTGCCTTTCTTCTTCCAAACATTTTTTCAATATTTCCTTCTGATCTTGAGATTGTTGATTCAAGACTTCATTTATTTTTCTTTTAACAGTTCCTTCTCTTTATCTAGCATTTCAAGGAGCCTCTGATGCTGAGCATTTAGCAGCTCCTCACACTTGTGTGCTTCTTTCTCAATTGCAGAGATGTACTGTTTTTCATTAGCTTCTACTTGTTGCTTCAATGAAGACTGTGGTAGTGCCATTCTTCTACTGCAACAACTCCATAAGATTTCATTAAACTATTTCCCTTAAAAAACTGACTCAAGGACCAGTAAGACAGTGAGGATGCCCTTGGCACACCCACCAGCAAGCAGCTAGGCACGTGGGCTGAGAGGCTCCTGGCTGTCTGGAGCCCCGCTTCATCTGGCTCCACAAAAACTTTTTAATAAGATGAGAGATCATGGTTGTTGATTCTTTGTGCTAGCTCACATGCAACTGAGGTTTTGTTCATGACATCTTTTCCCCTCCCAATGTCTTCCAGAGTTTTACCTAACCTCTGTTCTAGCCGGTTTAATGTTTGTGTTCTAATATTTAGTTCTTTGATCCATTTTGATTTTAGTTTAGTGCATGGTGAGAGATATAGGTCTAGTTTTAATCTTTGGCAAGTTGAAACCCAATTTTTCCAGCACCATTTATTAAAGAGGCTATCTTTCCTCCAGTGAGGGTTCTTGGCTCCTTTGTCAAAGATGAGGTGGCTGAGTGTGTCTGGAGTTGTTTCTTCATCTTCTAATCTGTTCCATTGGTCCTCTGGTCTGTTTCTTTGCCAGTACCATGCTGTTTTTATCACAGTAGCTTTGTTAGTATAGTTTCAAGTTGGGGGTTATGATACCCCCTGCCATGTCTCTATTACCTAGAATTCCTTTTGCTATTCTAGATCTCTTCCTGTTTCAAATGAATTTTTGGATTGTTTCTCAAGGTCCATGAAGTATGCTGCTGGAATTTCAATTGGGATTGCATTGAATCTATATAGCAGTTTTGGAAGTATGGCCATTTTCTCTATATTGATTCTTCCTACTCATTTTCTGATATCCTCTTTGATCTCTTTTCAGAGTGCTGTCGTTTTCAGAGAAGAGGTCTTTAATTTATTTTGTTAGCTTGATTCATAGGTATTTCATTTTTTTGATGCTACTGTGAAAGTTGTTTCTTCAGTTCCTCTCTCAGTGAGTCTTTTGTTCGTGTACAGGAAGGCTATTAATTTTTGTGTGTTGACCTTGTATCCAGCTACTCTACTGAATTTTGTTAGTAAGTGTAGAAGACTATTGGTGGAGTTTTGGGGTCTTCTATATAAAGTATCATGTCAGCTGCAAATAATAACAATTAAACTTCTTCATTTCCTATCTTTTTTGCTTTTCTTTCTTCCTCTTGTCTAATTGCTGCAGCTAATGTTTCCAGAAATGTATTGAACAGGAGTGGTGATAGTGGACATCCTTGTCTTGTTCCTGATGTTAGTGTGAAAATTTTGAGTTTTTGACCATTTAGTATGATGTTGGCTGTTGGTTTTTCCATAGATGGCTTTTATTAGGTTGAAATAAAAACCCTGTCTTCCAATTTTCTGTAGGGTTTTTATCAGGAATGGATTTTGGATTTTGCTGTATACTTTTTCTGCATCTATTGAGATGATCATATGGTTTTTGTCCTTGGCTCTAGAAATATAGTGTATTACATTTATTGATTTCCATATGTTGAACCATTTCTGCATCCCAGGATGAATCCCACTTGGTCAGGGTGAATGATCTTCTTGATGATCTTCTGCATTCTGTTTGCCAGTATCTCCTTGAGGATTTTTACATCTATGTTCATTAGTGACACTGGCCTATAGTTCTCTTTTTTGGTTGGGTCTTTCTCTGCTTTGGGGATCAAGGTGATGCTTTTTTCCAGGAATGAATTTGAGAGTATTGTCTCCCTTTCAATTTCATTGAAGAATTTAAACAGTAGTGTCATGTCTTGTAGAATTTAGTAGTGAAACCATCAGGACCTGGGCTTTTCTTCATTGTTAAGATTTTAATTATGTTTTCAATTTTGTTGATTGATGTTGGGTTGTATAGAATTTTTAGGTCTTCTTCGTTTAAATTTCATAATTCATATGTATCTAGAAATCTGTCTTTTTCTTCTCTGTTTTCCATCATATTGGTGTATAGGTTCTCAAAGTAGGTATTGATAATCCTCTTGATTTCTTCAGGATTCCTTTTAATTTCACCCTTTTCATTCCTAATTGCATGGATTTGGATCTTTTCATTCCATTTTTTTTTATAAGCATGGCTAAGGGTTTGTCAGTTTCGTTTATTCTTTAAAAGAACCAACTCTTTGCTTCATTGATTTTTTGTATTGTTCTCTTCGTCTCCATTGCATTGATTTCTGCTCTGATGTTTATAATTTCCTTCCTTGTATGAGCTTTGGGTTTGTCCTGCTCTTCTTTTTCTAGAAGCTTGAGGTTCAGCACTAGCTTGTTTATTTGAGCTCACTCTATTTTCCTAATATGAGTATTCACTGCTATGAAGTGCCCTCGTAAGACTGCTTTCATTGTGTCCCATACATTCCAGTATGTTGTATTTGGATTGTCATTTAATAGTAGAACCTTTCTGACTTCTTTAATTTCTTCTGTGACCCATTGGTTATTCAGATGTGTATTGTTCAATTTCCATGTGTATGAAATTCTTGCTGTTTCTTTTGCTACTGATCTCCAATTTCATCACATTATGGTCTGATAATATAAAGGGGATATCTTCAATTCCTTTGCATTTTACTTAAACATGTTTTGTGTGCACGTATGTGGTCTATTTTGGAGAACGACCCATGTGCAGCCAAAAAAAGAATGTATATTCTGATTTTGTGGGGTGGAACACTCTTTAAACATCTGTTAAGTCCATTTATTGAAGAGTTTGAATTCTAGTATTTCATTGTTCATTTTTTGTCTAATTGATCTATCTATTTGTGACAGTGTAGTATTGAGGACCCCACTACTCTTGTATTAGTGCTTATTTGATTTTTCATATTCATTAATGTTTGTTTTATATAGCAGCATACACTAGTATTTGTTGCACATATATTTATGTTTTGCATCTCTTCCTCTTGGATTGTTCCCTTTACAAAAATGTAGTGGCCTTCTTTGTCCTTCTTAATTAGTGTTGGTTTGTAATCCACTTGATCTGCAAAGAGGATTGCTACTCCTGCTTTTTTTCAGGTTTTTGTCACATGGAGTATTGTTTTCCACCCTTTAACTTTCAGTCTCTGGGTTTCTTTTTCATTTAAATGTGTTTCTTATATGAAGAATATGCTTCCTGACCATTCTGCCAGTCTATTTCTTTTGAGTGATGAATTGAGATCACAATAACATTGATAGTTATAGTTGACGTATATTGACTTATCCTTGTCATGAATATTTCCTGTTGTTGGATTTTCTGCCTTTGCATTTAATTTCTTGTCTTGCCTAATATATGCATTCTGCTGGGTTTCATGGGATATGATCCTCATTGTCTTTTTCTAGGATATTGTTTAAAATTTTTTTGAGTGATGATTTGGTATTCATGAAATTTCCCAAGTGCTCTTTGTTGTGAAAGTATCTTATTTCTCCATCAGTTTTGAAAGATAGTTTTACAGAGTATATCAATCTGAGTTGAAAGTTATTTTCTTTTAGGGCTTGAAATACTTCAACCTAGGCTCTTCTTGACTTGAGGGTTTGTATTGAGAAGTCTACTGTGATTCTGATGGGCTTTCCTTTGTATCTTATTTGTGTCTTTTCTCTAACTGCTTGTAGAATTTTGTTCTTCTGTTGGGTTTCTGGAATCTTGACTATTATATGCCTAGGTGTAGATTTTTTTTTTAACCTAGCTTGTTGGAGTCCTATATACCTCACTTATCTGTATGTCAACTCTTTCACCCTGCCTGGGAAGTTTTCTGCCATTACTTCTGTGAACAGTTTTTTTATGTTGTTTGCACTCTCTCCTGTTTCTTCATTGACTCTGATCAGTCTAATATTATTCGTCTTTGCATAATCTAGGAGCTGCTGAATTGATTTCTTGTGATCCTTACTGTTTTTAAGAAATTTTTCTTTTCCTGGTCACTAATGGCAATCCTGTCTTCTATATCTGAAATTCTGTCCTCATATTGGCTCATTCTACGGTGTAAACTTTCAATGGAGTATTTTTAATCTCCTGGATATCTGTTTGCATCTGCTTCATGAATTCCATTTTTTTCCTATGCTGGGATTCCATCATGTTTCTCAGCTCCTCTATTTTTTTTTAAGCTGTGTCTGCTCTAGAGTTATTAATCATGTCTTGCACTATGGACACAATCTCTGTTGTTTATCTGAGAAATTGTTTCTGATTGTATTTTTTCCAGATCCTCTTTCATTGCCAGTTCAGGGAGTCCAGGTTGTTGAGTATCAGATTGTTCCATCTCATTGCCCCTTGATGTTGCCTTTGGTGATCTGGAAGTCTGGTTTTGAGTCTTGTTTACGCATCTTCTCATTTGAACAGATGCAGTCTGGTGCACCTTTGTTAAGGTGACTCTTTGCTTGCCCAGTGGGCTTCAAATCTCAGCAAGCCTCAGAGAGGCCTTCTCTCTGCTGCTTACCACTGGGCCAATTACTGAGTTCAGAATGATGGCCTTCTGGATCCCTGAATTGTGCTATTGTCCAGGTGGGTTTCTGTAGACATTTAGAGATGGTATCTGTGGAGGCATCTGGCTAGACCCTGCATGCCTGTTCAGCTATTATCCAAACAGGCCTTGGCTGGGGCCTGCACACTCAAGCCATTGGTGTCTGGGTAGGTCCCTGACTGGAGTCTGCATACCTGAGCCACTGTTCTCCAGGTGAGACTTTCCTTCTTGTCTAAGTTGCTGATGTCTGAGCAAGGTCCTCTTGGGGCTATGCACCTGTGCTGTTGTTGTGCAGGCAGACTTCTCACTCAGCTACCTATTTTTTGATGGAGAGAAAAATCTGAACCAGACTGTTCTCACTCCTGTGCTAGCAAACTCCTTTCACTTGCTGAGGTGCAGCCAAGCAGTGACATCAATAAATGCACTGGCCAGGCTGCTGGCCACAAAGTACAGACAAGTTTATCTTGCAGCAAGATTCAGAGACTGTACACTGACCATGCTGGACCAAATATTCCATCTGCTGTTTTCTGTGTAGAAAAGAGTCAGAGGAACATCACACATAGTAACCTCAATGAAAAAGTCTACAACAAGAGCTCTCAAAGGGAAGATAATTGTTGCAACCAGTTCCATACTTGGAACTCTAACTAGTCCTTGCAAAGCAAATATCCATTTTTTTTTGTTGCAAATATTCTTAAATGTGAGAAAAGACCTGCCATGCCCAGTAGTGGCAATACAGAATTTTTTTGGAATGATGGGGCAAAATTGTTACTTTTTCAATGAGAGACTGATTGCAGACAGGTGCTTGATGATGCATAATGTGCCAGACAGCAGCGCCATTTGTGATCAGAGAGCACCAGTTGCTTCAACACCCATTATTACCAGTACAACTACTGATGCTGGCATACACTTTCCAAGAGACAATACCAATGGTAGCACTTTGTACTACCAGCCACAGGAAGTTGAAACTGCAATATACTATGGCCCGCCTCCATTGTCCAGCCTCTTCCAAGAAGATATACCACAGTTCCAGAAGCAATACCAAGGCTCTACTTATCTTTTTATTACATTAGCTTCAAGATTCAGAAGACATTGCAATGTATCTCCCAAACAAAAATATGAAAAGAAAGAAGCAAAGCCTCGAGCCCTCCACTTCACTTGGCAAATGAAAACCATCACCATGGATCCCAGGGACATTCTGAGGGAGATCTGGAGAGTCCTGAATGCAAATAACTGCACCTATGGGCAGAGGGAGCACTTCTGTCTCTTCGGTATCAAAGGTAACAGGCCTGGTGAGAAGCCTGTGCAGTGAGAGATGGAAGTGGGAGATGGAAGGCTGCCAAGACTGTCACTGAAAGGGGTCCATTTTAAGCAGAAGGCAGCCACATCTGCAGCATCCACAATTATTGCCTCAAAAATTGCCACTGAGCTAAAGCTGTAGCATACTAATTATCATTTAAATAAAGTGGCAATTGAAAGTATTTTCCTGAACACTGATGGAAATGTATAGAATGATGTTTAGGCAATAACACCTGCATCTTGTAAATTAAGACTTAAAGTCTGAGGGTGAGAAAAAGACATTCTCATAGCATACATTCATATTTAGGTTCAATGTCAGTGTGTCTCTCTGGTACTACAGTAGTTTCCTATTCTAGGCCCTTGGTGCAGAAAAGGTTTCATTCACCTTGTCATCTCCCATGCCATCTAGGTCAGGCTTGGTGTGGGGTAGATGTTTTATAAGTGTTAGGAATGTAGTGGACTTGAATAACTTTCCAGTGAGTGGTAGACAATAGATGTGGTGGCAGCCAGGGTGATACATATATCAGCATCACCAATGGTCTGGAACTAGTGCAGAGATCTAGTGCTGCAACTCTCAGGCACGGGGATTGGCACGTACACTTAGGTACCTGGCAGGCACTGGTCCTCAATGTACACCCACAGGACCAGGGAATAACCCAAGGGATCTGACCCACTGAAGTCTGACAGAGACAGCTCTTTTTGTTCAATAGCTACTGTTTCTAAGGTGTATTTCTGTAACCTTTCACTGATCTGGCTATACAAAACTGAAGAAAATGGGCTATCTCACCTGGCAGGTGGGTACACTGACCAGAATTCAGGGATTGATCAGAAGTCCGGTAGTTAGGTATTTAAGAAGCGTCAATCAGGAGCCAAGATTAATGACTTTTGAAAGAGATTGCTAAGAATGAGACAGAAGAATGAAGATGCCAAATTTTCCTGGGAGTGAGGATAGCAGTGCTGCTGAACTAACAAGTGTGTGCTGAGCAGAACTGCTCACTACTTTCTGCCTGAGTCTGCCTTGTTCTTAGCAGTGTGTTAGGTCTGGACCTACCCCAGTGTTCTTAGCTATGTGGGTGGCCTTTGCCATGGGCAAGGAGGAAGTAGATGCTGGAAACATGGACACATCAGTTCAGAGGTTTTTTTGGTTTTTTTTTATTTTCCTTGATTCTTGAGGCCAATTATTTTAATTGATTTTGAATACCTTTTAAACTTATTCTATATTTTCATATCTATTTAGCCAGGGTGTTATAGATTTAATATTAGTGTTATTTTAACAAATGTTCTTGTTTTTGTTTTTGTTTTGGTACTGGGGATCAAACTCAGGTCCTTGCGCTTGCGCAGCAGGCGGCGAAACCACTGAGCTAAATCCCCAGCCCAAAAAACGTTCTTGTTGAGAATCAAATATAACTATGGCCCAGATTAATAATCCATCTACATTAATTCACGTTCTGATGCAACCAGAACCATATACACTATCTTTCATTTTATGTATTTGAGGCTATGTTGCTAGGTACCTACAAGTTTCTGATCACTGTACCTTCCTTGTAACTTATTCTAAAGTTGGTTTTCTTCCTCCTTCATAATAATGTTTGCCTCAGTATTTATTTTTTCTATTGCTAGTGTAGGTATGGTGCTTTCTTTTGATTAATGGCTCTTTAGTATAACTTTTGTGTCACTTTCAGCCCATCCTCATGTTTTAGCTATGTGTAGTGTACTAACATGCAGCTGATTTTAAAAAATTTATGTTTTAGGTATGTACAGTGCAGTGGCATGTAGGTGAATTTTAAAACTTGTAAACTGATATTTATCAACAATGGGTTGTTTCATTACATTGGCCATGATTATTGATAAATGTGAATTCTTCCTAGAATTAAATTTTTTGAG
This sequence comes from Heterocephalus glaber, assembly GCF_053883595.1. NCBI lineage: Eukaryota > Metazoa > Chordata > Mammalia > Rodentia > Bathyergidae > Heterocephalus > Heterocephalus glaber. The sequence goes on along the minus strand of NW_028258294.1, from coordinate 26,745,975 downwards.
GTAATAGTGTGCCTTGTATGCTTTTTGCCCTTCTAACTTCATTTATACTGAGTGTAGGTTCATTATTTTCTCTACATCCTTGATGGTGAACCTATGGCATGCATCCTGCAGCAGGCATGCAGAGCCTTCTCTGAGATGATGTCATGAGTTCTACCTAAGTATTCAGGCTTAATTGCAGTGTTGGCAGTTTGCGATAAGTGTGTTTTGGTTTGCAGTTTGGGCACTTGGTCTCTAAAAGGTTCACCATCACTGCTCTACAGATTTGGAAGTCATACATTTTATTTCCTTTAATTATTATCCTTAGGAGTTTAATATTCATACAAGACCATAAGGATTTTATTCTCCTATTTGAAAAATATAAAGTGAATAGAAAGTTCTAATCCCAGTAGCACTCTTCTGTTTTATAGTGCTGCCTGGTGTCTTGGTAACATCATTTTATATGCTCAGATTACTGTCACATTTATTGTTCTACACAGTCAATATCTATGTCTTAGTTACTTTTCTCATTGCTGAGACAAAATACCTGGCACTGAAAGTTAAAGGAGGAAAGATTTATTTTGGCTCATAGTTTGAAAAGGTTTCAGTCCATAGTTGGCATGCTCCAAGGTAGGGTGGCATGGCAGAGGGGCATCACAGAGGAGAAACATTTCATGGTTCAGAAGGCAGGAGGCAGAATCAGCAGCAATCAGCAAGCCTCCCTATACTTTTTATCCCATCCAGGCTATGAGCCTTTTGGGTGAAGCTACCACCCAGGAGGGGGCTTCCCATTACTTCAATCAGATCAATGGTAAACCAATTAGTGGACTAATCCAATACCACACACCCTTAATCCAAGAATCATACCATAGATCCAGCCACCTCCAAAAAGCCTCACCAGTGAAGACAAGAGGCTTTGGGAGGCATGTAGATATAAGCCATAACATTCTGTCCCTAGTCCCCCAAGACTCAGGCACTTCCCTTTGTACAAAAGGCATTGTGTCCATATCTAAGAGTTGCCAAAATCCCAAATTTTTCTGCAAATCTCAAGTCCAAAGTCTCCTCTGAGATTTAAGGCAAATTATTAACTATGAGCACCCATACAAAAGAAAGTTAAGACACTCAATATACAGTGGCAGAAGACAGACATTCCTATTCAAAAAGGTACAATTAGGGAAAAGAATGGGACCAAAACAAATCCAAAATCCAGCAGGGGAAACACTAAGTCCCATAGTCCCATGTCTAACATCTGGACCAACCCATGGCAAGATGTGAATTCCAAAGGATTTGTGTGGTTCCACCCTTATGGCACTGCTGATAGTTGTAGCTCTCATGGCTTCTCTCTTGGGCTAGCTTTGCTCACTCCTTGCAGCTTTCCTCAAATGATCCATGTCCCTGGCTTCTCCAAACTTCTGGGATCTCCACTGCACCTTTGACTTCACACTCACAGCTTTACAAATTACCCTCTCAGGGCACACTGCTTGGCCTGCGAGGCTACCTTCTGAAATCAGGATGGAAGCCTTCCTGACCTCACATCTCTTGCATTCTGCATGTGCCTAAAACTCATAATACATGGATGATGCCAAGATCTGCTGTCAGCTGGAGCGGTAGCCAGGCTTCCTTTTCTCTTGCCTATAGGGATGCAGTTCCTGGATTGCTGAACACTTTGAACCCAATCCTGAGGAACAAATTCCCTAGGTCACAGCCACTCTGGAACATGGTGATCTGGGATTCTGTCCTCATACCAAAATATTTTGCCTTTGCTACTTTGAGGCTGCAAATGATGGAGTCCTGCTGCTTATGATGCCTTCTGGCCATCTTTTCTATTGTTCAGTTTCTTTTCACCATCCAAGTTCTCCTCTGCTCCTCTTTTTGTAGTCCAAAATTTTACCAGAGCTTCCTTTCTAGCCAAACTCAAAACATTTTAAATCATTCTGCTAGGCTCTTTACTCTTGATTCTCAACATGGGTTTACACAATATTTAAGAACCATTATTAAGTTTATCAACATTATATTATATAGGAAGCATATTAACAGGGAACTATAACAATTAGAATCCTTGTTTCTGTGCTGATCATGGGGTTGTAGCTGGTATTTAAAACTACCTTCTACTACTAGTATCCATTCTGTATTCCCTTGACCTTCAGCAAGCACCTCAACAGGTCTTAGTTCTTTCCCTGGTGGAGTGACCCATACCTTCATTCCTGAAGGTTCTAGATTGTTATCCTGCTTGGATTGAGTTGTTATAGTTTTTTATTGACCTTAATAACAGGGCATATAAATATTAGGAGGTTCCCTAAGGAAATTCCTGCATTTTAAGTATATTGTTTCGTCTTTCCACTGTGGAGTAATAGTCCAATCTCCCTTTGACAGTCTGGGTCAATCACCCTTGCCAACACTGTAACTCCTTCTTTAGCTTGACTCAGAGGTATGAGAACAAAATGATGAGAGGGAAGTCTTAGCTTCAAGTTCAAAGGGATCATTGTTGTATAAGCCTTCCCCTCTATGGAACTAAGAATTATAGGCCAGCAGAGCATAAGATTTTGAGAACAGGAAGCAAAACTTTTGCTAGTGGATCACTAGGGGTAATAGTCAGTGGTACCATTCCCACTTCCACCACTTAATTCCTGGACCCATGAATCTTGGCTATGGGAGACACAGTACTGCATAGGTGGATGCTGATTCAAAGCATATGCACCCTTTTGAAGTGCTTTGCCCCAGCCCTGCACGCTATTGCCACCTAGCTTGCATCTTCAAAAGGCCATTCCACCTTTCTATCAATCCAGCTACTTTTGGATGGTGAGGAGCATGATGAGGCCAGTGAATTCCATGAACATGAGCCCATTGCCTTACTTCTTTGGCTATAAAATGTGTTCCTTGATCAAAAGCAATGCTGGGTGAAATTCCATGACCCTGGATAAGGCATTCTGTGAGTCCACAGAGGGTAGTTTTGGCAGAAGTATTATGTGTAGGGAAGGCAAATCCATATCCAGAATAAATGTCTATCCCAGTAAGGACAAAGTTTTTCCGTGATGGAAATGGTCCAATATAATCAATTTGCCGTATAGGACCAAAAAGTTTTCATCCTCCTATTTGAAAAATAGGAAGTGAGTAGAAAGTTCTAATCCCAGTTACACATTTCTATCTTATAGTGGTGTCTGATGTTTTGGTAACATCATTTTATATGCACAAATTAGGCTCTATCATTTTCATCACTTTACAGTCAGTATGTGTATAGACTTTTTCACATTTTCATTAGTTTCATTGTTCTTCCTCACATTTCACTTCCATTTTCTGGATGAGACTTTCTTCAGAGGTTCAACCTTTAGAAGTTGCTACAGGGAGAATCTTTCTCAGCAATGGAATTTGTTTTGTTGTTTGTGAGAAAATGTCTTTGTATTTGTATTCTTAAGTAATAATGTAGAAAAATATAGATTATAAGTAGACAGTGATCTGCTGTCAGCACATCAAAGATATCATCTCTTTAAATTTATTATACTGGGTTTATGGGTAGTTGAATTTGATCTCCATCTTGACTAGTTGAACATAATTGAATAGGATTTAAAGAATTCAATTTACTTATTGTCTCTATTGTAACCAAATTCTAATTTATGTTTAACATAAAAATGTAATTTTAAATGTTTTATGATATCCCTTTACTTCTAAAATAACCAAAAAGTCTGCACTGGCTCTTCAAATGTTAAAGATTCTTCGTGAATGTATTTCTTTCTGTATTCTTTTGTGGATTTCCATAAAGAGACAGATTTTCTTTTTTCTACATAAAATAACTTTGTCCTTGAAAATCTCAATCCTGAAAAAAAAAATAGAAGTAGTACAGTAGCAAAACACAGCTCCACCATGTCAGGTTCCGTTTTGAACTATCCAATGAATGAAATAGTTAAATTTATATTAGATTTATTAGTCTGCCTGTTATGGCTTGTATCTAGATGTCCCACTCCAAAGATTCACGCAGTCATGGGTGGGTATTTTCAGAGGTAGCTGAATCTAGGGTGTGTGATGCTGAGATCAAGGATGTGATGCTGAGATTGATTCACATGCACGGTGCAATGTTAGGATTAAGGCTGCTCCTCGTGGGTATGGGTGCTACCCTCCCTAAGGGTGGGCAGCCTGGATAGGATATAAGGGCCAGAAAGAGGTTCACTGCTTATCATTTGCCATTTGCTGTTTGTTACTCCCCTACTTTGCTGCCTCCTGCCTTCTGTTCACCATGAACTGTTTCTCCTCTGAGATGCCCCTCTGCTGTGCCACCATGTCTTGGAGCCAGCCAACTATGAAATGAAACCTCTACAAACTGTGAATTATAATAAACCTTTCCTACTTTAACTTTGGTTGTCGAGTATTTTGTTTCAACAATTAGAAAAGTAACTAAGACACTGCCTTAATGCAAAATGTGCTCTAATAAACAGATAATACATAGTATAAATGTTAAATGGCATTTTAAAATAGCAGTAAATGATTCTGGTAAAGATAAGTTGAAAACTCACATAAAGATTCTATACACTTCCTTATAGTATTTCAATTTTTCGTATATATTTTTTCTTTTTTCATTGTGCCAGAGAGGGGAAGAATTCCCCCAGACTTTGTCTCTTTACAAATATTCTTTTTTTTTAACCCAGCTGTAATTGCTAAACAACAAATGAAATAGTTAAATTTATTAGATTTATTAGTCCAGATAGCTTATAGACAAGTTGCCAGTGACCTATAAGATAAAAAGCATACACATGAGGCTATGTTGCAGTTAAATCTTCTTCCTTTTGTGTCTTGTCTCTTCCACTCTATCCCCCTTCTTTACTCTCTGCCCTCTCTTATTTTAGAGAGTTGATGAGGTAACCTTTTATTTAAAGACACTGTCTAAATCAGAAAAACCTCTGTGCATATTGGGCTGGTTGGTTTCCCATCCCATATCATTCAGTTTAATAGAATTGCTTCATATTTACTAAAATACTTAGTATAATGGCTGATGCAAAGAAGAATATAGGAACTACATTCAGATGAAATTCAGAAAAATGGGGGCAGTATTACAAAGTGTACCAGTTAAATGGCAAGTGTGCTGTATGGTACCTGTGTAATATTTTTTGCTATTTTCATTTTCATTTATAATAGCTTTGCTCCAAAAAATGCAATAGGGCTCATTTTCAGGGGATATCACTTCTAAAATCATGCTAGAGCCTGTTTTCTGGGTAGGTCTTATTTTCAGGGAAATATGACATTACTCTCTTGGACACAAATTTTCTGTCTTCTAAACTACTCCATATATTGCCATCACTGTGACCTGACACACACCTGAGGAAGTCATACTAATCCTTACAATCTTTAATTATTGCATTCATTTTCATTCACAGAATATCTGGCACATATTGGTTGCTAACTAAGTGTGTGTGTGTGTGTGTGTGTGTGTGTGTGTGTGTGTCTGTGTGTGTGTGTGAATGAGTCAAGAAAAAAGAAAATGAGAAATAATGGAAAAAACACTATCTTCATATCCTTTATAAATATTTGAACTCTTACTGTGTCCCAAGCACAGGACTTGGTGTTCACAGTGGTGAGCAAAACATACAACCTTACTGTCTCCAGTGAGTTTTCAGTCTTTCATTCAAATAAATAGATAAAATTTACACAGGCCTGATTATGCATCAGGTACTATGCTAAGTACTTTATTGAAATGATCTCATTTGGTCTTCACAACCATCTCAGTAAAGGCACTCTTACTCTCCTAATTTTGTTCAGGAGACAACCAAAGCAAGACAAGGTTAACGTTCATAAGAAATGGAGCCAGGATTAGAAGCTAAGATGACTTCAGATTTACAGTGTATAGTCACTGGCCAATCATTCTTGAGATGATTGGGAGACGATATAAAACAGAGGCTTCACCAGGTATCCAAATGCATAAAACTGCCTTCTAGAATCAGGCATAGCCACCACTTAAACTGGGTTTTCAGAAGCTTCCAGAACCCTTGGTACCTAGTAAGATGGAGATTCTTTTCTGTGACCTTCTATTCTCTGCCTAAAGTGTATTGGTCAAATTTGTTTTCATTCTAGGAATTTCAGCTCAGAAATTTATCCTACTATGCATTTTTGTGCTCCCCTTTTGTGGCATGGTAGATCAAACTCAGGGCTTTTTGAAAATATTTTTTTAGTTTCTAGTTTAATTTCTAGTCCAGTTCTTTTATTGCCTTCCTGTATTCATTTGTATCCTTAAAAAAACCCTATGTTTTTTAATGTTTTAGTGCTTAGACAAACATTTTAAGTCATTATTTTTAATTTTTATTATTGATATTTTTTACTATCTTGTAATTAAACTTTTAAATGTATTTTTACTTTGTACTTTCAGAGTTTCCTTTATTTTCACTCAGAATGAAACCTCGCATTATTCTTTTAATAAAGGTAATTGATGAAATGTGGTTGAATTTCATACCTTTGTAAGACTTTTAATACAGATTCTGCCATAAATAAGGAAATGGGATTGTGGAGCATAAGACTCAGAATGGGCTTTGACAAACAGTAAAGTAGTTCCGAAGGTAGAGTCGAGCATGGAGCTAGCTCAGTAGGGCTTTGTGTGTGTATGAGAGGGACATGTGGAGCCTTAAGGGAGTATGTCAGTAAGCCACTCTATCCACTCACTTCTTTTGCCAACTGCTTTTGTGACCTTTGGCAGATCTCTTCCCCCTTCTTCTCAGCAGTAGCAAGAAGGGGCTGAAATAAGTCATCCAAAATGTGTCCTTCCAGCTCTTGTATTGTGTGTATCCTGTGCTTCCAAAAGGAGTGGATTAGCAGAGAAAAACAGCATGTTTTGATTGAGTCATGTTAAAATGGCATATCAAATTATCAAAACTCTCCTTTTTATTACCTAAATAATACCTCCCCAAATTCCCAGATGTATCCCCTATGCCAGTTATGATGAATCTTTTAGAGACTGAGTGCCCAAACTGCAACCCAAACCCCACTTATTTGTTGCAAAGTGCCAACACTGTTATTAAACCTGAATACTTTTAGTTTTAGTTAAAAAAAAAAACAACTCACAGAACACATGATGTCATTGTAGGAAGGCTCTGTGTGCACATTGCAGCATGTGTGTGTTGGGTTCGCCAACACTGCCCTATGGTATTGTAGCCTTGCCCTGTCTATTAGCCTTTGAGCCCCGTCAACATGTTCCTGGCATCCAAATGGCCTGTCCAGTTAAAATGAACCCTTTGGAAAGTAAAAGGAATGGTTTGTATTCCAGGTTCAGTTGCTTACTTGTCAAATTATATGGCCCTGCGAAGGAACTTCTTCACTCTCTGTTTCCTTATCCATAAAGTTATAGTATGGGCTCTGGAAAAGTCATTAGTTTTAGAAATGTAAGATATAAAGATGCAGTGCATGCCTCATTATATATAAAGGGAAGTAACTGTTTAAGGTAGTCTAATGTACTCAAAAGAACTTCCTAAAATAGAAAAGCTATATTTCACAAAAAAGTTTTAAAATCATGTTTTATAGGTTGGGAAACAAACCTATTTTATAGTTGGACCTTTTTGGGGCAGGCTGATGGCCCCATGGACTAGGAAGATAGCAAGCAGGAAGAAAAGCAGAGAGCAGACATTTGGATAGTCTGAACACCTACTGAATAACTTATCAGATGTGCAAAGAATAGGGAATTGTTTGTGAAAAACAAGCCCATGGCTCATTCCACCCTGTCTCCAGATTAGAGCTCTGGTTTCTGAGTCAGAGCTAAATATTAGCATTTTGAAGAATTATTGTTCAACAGGGACATGTACTACAATGATGCAGCAAAATTACTCTTGAGCTCTGTGCTATCTTGACCTTGTCTGGCTGAGCAGAAACTCAGCAAGGTTCATGGGTTGCTCAAAGTAGTGACCAAGCTGGCTAAAAGGCCCAAAGATGAGCCTTTGGAACATTTAGTGAATTTTTTACAAAATCAGACACTCTTACAAAATTGAGCTGTCTGGTTGCTGAATTTCTGAGGAAAAGCAAACACAGTACTGGGATATGTGTGTAGGAGTAAAGAGGAGGGATTAAAGCTGGTTAGATGGTGTTGATACGGATGACAATAATATCTAGAGAATCACAAAGAAAAAAATGCATTAGTTCTAGAATATTGTATCCTCACTCCTGCTTCCAATTTTGGTACAGATTTTTACCCACAAAAGAAAGTTTTACCTACACAAATATCTCACTTTGAATTTTAATTCTTTTTAAGTAAGTGGGCACCATGGCCATATTATAAGCTACTGAACCAAAAAGGATATGGCACCCCTCTTCCTGGATTGAATTGAGATTCTTATGGGGATAGAAAGCTCACCATGACCAAAATGATGGTGTCATTATAAAGAATTGGGAAAAGTGTTCTGGATCACAGAGGATACATTAGCCTTTTCTTCCTATGATAATCACAAAAAGTCTTCATGGGAGAGGTAGTACTTAAACTTGTTTCTTAAAATGAAGGCAATTGAGGGCCAGGGATTTAGCTCAGTGATTCCGGCGCCTGCCTTGCAAGTGCAAGGTCCTGAGTTCGATCCCAGGTGCCAAAAAAAAACAAAAACAAATTTTAGGGCTGGGGATTTAGCTCAGTGGTTCCGCCACCTGCCTCGCAAGCACAAGGTTCTGAGTTCGATCCCTGGCACACACAAAAAAAAAGCAAAACATTTGGGCCAGGGATTTGGCTCAGTGGTTTTGCTGCCTGCTGTGCAAGCTCAAGGACCTGAATTCGATCCCCGGTACCAAAAAAAAAAAAAAAAAAAATGAAGGCAATTGAGGAAGAGAAAAAAGATTTTTAGGCAGCTACAAAGTTTTGTAAAAAGCATAGAATCAGAGATACGGAATTTTATCATGGGCTGGAATTTGAAAGAATGGCAGGAACTTAATTAGGAAATAGACTGATAGTAATGAGTGGTTTAGAAAGGCACTTAAATACTACCTTTGATGACAAGACCTAGAATTTGGATTTTGTTATGGCTTGTATTTAGATGTTCCCCAAAGCCTTATGGAGTCATAGGTGGGAGTTTCCAAGGTGGCTGGATTAGGGTGTGTAAATGTGGATTAAAGTTGTGATGCTAGAAGTCAGGATGCCCCACCCTAGTGTAGGTTGCACCACCTGAAAGATCAGTAGCCAGGAAGAGATACAAGGGACAGAAAGAAGGCAGGGTTGCTGCTTCTGCTGCTGTCATTGCTTACTACTTGGTTCCTTCTGCCTGCCTCTTCAGCTTTGTTGTGGACTGTTTCTCCTCTGTGATGCCCCTCTGCCATGCCACCCTGCCTTGGAGCCAGCCAACTATGGACGGACATCTCTACAAACCCCTATAAAGCATTCCTTTTTTAACTTTGGGTGTTGGGTATTTTGTCTCAGCAATGAGAAAAGTAACTAAGATTTTATCTTCAAATTCTAGGAAGGCAAAGAGGAGGTTGTTGTTGGTTTCTTGTTGGTTTTTTTTTATTAACCTGAGATGGAACCTAGCAGCTTTATCTTTGAGAATCTAACTTTGGTGAAGAATGATATCTAATTAATTGCACTAGGGGACTGGTGCCTTGAAGAACATTTTAAAAGCTATTACCACTGTTAAGATTAATGATCTAGTCCTAGAAATAGAAAGACACAATATAATTGGGGATAAGAGGCTGGATTTAACTTTTATTGTTGAGTGAAATTTATCAGGTGTAAGGATTTGGCATGAGATGTAGAATTTAATGGTGGCATTCTAGGTTTCTCATTTTGAAGGCATGGTAGATGATGATCTGATGAATTGATTTGAAAAATAACTTTATTTCTTGGTGTACAAATGTTTTCTCTACATACTATTTAAGCAAAACCCAGCCTCAGTATGTAAGAACCATTCATATGGTGCTGTGAAACCAAAAAATGAGGCAGACAACCCAAGATTTAAAGTATAAGTTACTGAGGAGTTACAGATAGAAGTATGTACTGGGTGGCAGCAAGAGAGGTAGATTCCTGAATTCCAAGGCAGAAGAAGGGATTTATATATTAGAGTGGGCAAACGTGGGCTACAGCCAACTGGAATGTACCCAGCCTCTCTTAAAAGCTAGGTTCAGTGTCAATGACTAGTATGCCCTGCTCAGCTCTCAGTGATTTTGTCTTGTTGGCTTGGGATATGGGCCAGTGTCACCTGGTGGGTAAAAATGGCAATCATGACCAAGATAGCTGTAGTTACTTCAAGCTGGATCCCTACCTATATTTTTGTTTATACAATCAGAAGAGAAAATGATATAGGTAATATTTTTTATGTGGGCCCAAGCATTTTTGTTTGAAAAGATAAAAGAGGTTTCCATTTGCTCAAATGTACATGCGGAAGAGGACACTAGCTGCTTCTGAAAATTCATCTCACTCCTGGGGACACAGGTAGACTACATTCTCTAGCTTTCACAATAAGGTTTGACCCTCTGGTTGAGTTCTAGCCATTGGAATGGACAAGAACGATGATTACTGAGTTCAGGTTTGATCTATACCCATCTTGAGACACTGGTGCCTCCTCCTCTGTCTGGTGGAAGTTGAGACAACCTCTGGGGCACAAATTGAAGGTGACAGAACCTCCAATAGTGTGGATCCCTGAGTGACTACAGATGTGGGTTTTACTTGCCTGATGTTGTTACATGAGTGAAAAATGAGCGCCTATTTGGATCCATTTTTTACAAAGGGTTACTCTATCATAATTATTACAGCAAGTTCTCACATTCATTTGTTGACTCAATGAATATTTGTGGAACCTTGTGCTTCTGGCACTACATTAGGTACTGAGAATGTAATAGGAAGCAAAATATATAAGCGCCTTGCCCCTATAGAACTTGTAGCTTAGGGAATAACACAAATTTTGTATTTCTGCTCAGAGAACCTCAATGTACTATTTTATTACATCAAAATTAAATTTTTGTTTGAAAATTTCTCTTCACACAATTTTTTAAAACACATGGCATGCATTATTACTGATTTGAAATAATTTCACAATAACCAATAATTAGCAAGGTATAGAGTGATGTGTGAGCTCTCTCTTAGTCATCTTCAACATTTTACATTTCATTAGTATAATTGTGTAGTTTATAGCTGTCAACCTAATACAATTTTTGCCGTCAGCATCACCAGCTCAATGTTTTAACTCATATTTCAATGATAGAAATAACAGTGTTTTGAGGGTACTAATAATGAGAATTCAGTCACTTGAATGAACTTTTGCTTGAGAAAAGCTTTTAAACATATATATGTTTACTTATTATTAGTTTGATGTGTAGGACTAGAGCAAGTTTGTGGCAGGTAGATGTGAGATTTAGAATTTGTATCTGATGAGCTCCGATTTGAACAAGTTGTGTTTGAGGTATCAAGAATACATCCAGAAGGATCTCCCAGCTCACTTCTTAAGTTTGTGATTTTTTAATTTTTTTAATGAATTTTATTGGTACATTTTAAAATATAATGCAATGTAATGGTATACAATATACAATAAGTGACATTTATCATTGGAAATTTGCACCTTTACATAATCTCTTGGTTCTTATTTTTCCCCATCCCCCTGCCCTCCCTTCAACCACTCCATCTCTCCCTATTCCCATTTTTTCATACTCTCATATTAATTCCATTCCCTTCTTTCCTTTTCCCTACCTTGCCCACTTCCCCTTCCCCTTTGCACCTTTTCTTCCTATGTCACATTATCTATTATACCTTTTAGTTCTTATTTATACTTTCAGGTTCTCACACTAGAGAAACTATTCAGTATTTACACGTGTGTCCTATTTATTTCACGTAAGAGTATCACCTCAGTGTGCATCCATTTAGCTATAAATGTCTCTAATATCTCTTTTTATGGATGAATAGTACTCCATTTTATTAAAAAACCACATTTTCATTATCCAGTCTCCGTTGATGGGCATTTTGGCTGCTTCCAAGTTTTAGCTATTACAAATTGTGTTGCTATGAACATGGGTGCACATATATCCCTGTGGTATGATTCCTTTAATTCTTTGGGGAAGATACCCAGCAGGGGAATAGCTGGGTCAAATGGGATTTCCAGTCCTAGTTCTTTGATATATTGCCATACTGATTTCCACCGTGGTTGCACCAGTCAGCACTCCCATCAGCAGTGGAGCAGTGTTCCTGTTTCCCCACAGCCCCACCAGCATTTGTTATTGGTTGATTTCATGACAGCAGCCATTCTTTCTGGGGTGAGGTGGAATCTCAGCGTTGTTTTCATTAGCATCTCTCGAATGACCAGTGATGTTGAACATTTTTTCATGTGTTTCTTTGCTATTTCTACTTTTTTGTCTGAGAAATATCTGTTCATGTCAGACGCCCATTTTCGGATTGGGTCTTTAAATTTGGGAGGTCTGATTTTTTAAAGGTCTTTATAGATTCTAGATAGTAGACCTTTGTCTGAGGGACACCTGGTGAAAACATTTTCCCACATTGTGGATTGTCTCTTATTACTGTTGGTGGTTTCTCCTGCTGTGCAAAAGATTGTTAGTAAGAAGAGATCCCATTTGTTGATTGTTTGTGCTAGATCACGGGCAACTGAGTTTTTTGTTAATAAAATCTTTTCCTACACCAGTGTTTCAAGAGTTCTTCCTAAACTCTCTTCCAGTTGGTTTAGTGTTTCTGTTCTAATATTTAGATCTTTAATCCATTTAGATTTTAGTTTAGTTCATGGTGAGAGACATAGGTCTAGTTTTAGTCTTTGGCAAGTTGAAACCCAATTTTTCCAGCACCATTTATTAAAGAGGCTATCTTTCTTCCAGTGAGGGTTCTTGGCTCCTTTGTCAAAGATGAGGTGGCTGAATGTGTCTGGAGTTGTTTCTGAATCTTCTAATCTGTTCCACTGCTCCTCCGGTCTGCTTCTTTGCCATACCATGCTGTTTTTGTCACAGTTGCTTTGTAGTATAGTTTCAAGTTGGGGGTTGTAATTCCCCCTACCATGTCTCTGTTACCTAGAATTGCTTTTGCTATTCTGAGTCTCTTCTTGTTCTAAATGAATTTTTGGATTGTTTTCTCAAGGTCCATGAAGTATGCTAGGATTTCAATTGGGATTGCATTGAATCTATATAGCAGTTTTGGAAGTATGGTCATTTTCACTATTTTGATCTTTCCTACCCAGGAGCAAGGGATGTCTTTCCATTTTCTGATATCATCTTCAGTCTCTCTTTTTAGAGTGCTATAATTTTCAGAGAAGAGCTCTTTGATTTGTTTTTAGGTTGATTGTTAGGTATTTCAGTTTTTTGGATGCTATTGTATGTTGGTTGTTTCTCTTGCTGAGCAGAGAAGCTTTTTAATAAGAAGAGATCCCATCTGTTGATTGTTTGTGCTAGTTCATAGGCAACTGAGGTTTTGTTCATAAAATCTTTTCCTAGGCCAGTGTCTTCAAGAGTTCTACCTAACCTCTGTTCCAACCTGTTCATGCAGTTCAGCATTTCTGTTTTAATATTTAGATCTTTAATCCATTTCTATTTTAGTTTGGTGCATGGTGAGAGATATAGGTCTAGTTTTAATCTTTGGCGAGTTGAAATCCAATTTTTCCAGCACCATTTATTAAAGAGGCTCTCTTTCCTCCAGTGAGGGTACTTGGCTCCTTTGTTGAAGATGAGGTGGCTGAGTGTGTCTGGAGTTGTTTCTGAATCTTCTAATCTGTTCCCCTGGTCCTCTGGCCTGTTTCTTTGCCAGTACTATGCTGTTTTTATCACAGTAGCTTTGTAGTATAGTTTCAAGTTGGGGGTTGTGATACCCCCTTCCTTGTCTCTGTTGTTTAGAATTGCTTTTGGTATTCTAGGTCTCTTCTTGTTTCAAATGAATTTTTGGATTGTTTTCTTAAGGTCCATGAAGTATGCTGCTGGAATTTCAATTGGGATTGCATTAAATCTGTATAGCAGTTTTGGAAGTATGGCCATTTTCACTATGTTGATTCTTCCTACCCAGGAGCAAGGGATGTATGTCTTTCCATTTTCTGATATCATCTTCAGTCTCTCTTTTCAGAATGCTATAGTTTTCAGAGAAGAGGTGTTGATTTGTTAGGTTGACTCCTATGTATTTCTGTTTTTTAAATGCTATTGTGAAAGCAATTGTTTGCCCTATTTCTCTCTCAGTGAGTCTGTTGTTCATGCAGAGGAAAGCTATTGATTTTTGTGTGTTGACCTTGTATCCCGCTACTCTACTGAATTTGGTTATTAAGTCTAGAAGACTTTTGGTGGAGTTCTTGGGGTCTTCTATATAGAGTATCATGTCATCTGCAAATAATGCCAATTTGACTTCTTTATTCCTATCTTTATTCCTTTTATTTCTTTTTCTTATCTAATTGGCGTGGCTAATGTTTCCAAGACTATATTGAACAAGATAGTGACAGTGGACATCCTTGTCTTGTTCCTGCTTTTAGTGTGAAGGATTTCAGTTTTTGACCATTTAATTTGATATTGGCTGTTGGTTTTTCATACATGGCTTTTATGAGATTGAGGTAGAGACTGTCTATTCCATTTTTATAGGGTTTTTATCGTAAGTGCATGTTGGATTTGTTGAATGCTTTTTCTGCATCTATTGAGATGATCATATGGTTTTTGTTCTTGGCTCTATTGATATAGTGTATTACATTGATTGATTTGCATATGTTGAACCGTCCCTGCATCCCTCGGATGAATCCCACTTGGTCGGGGTGTATGATCTTCTTGATAATCTTCTGCATTCTGTTTGCCAGTATCTTATTAAGTACTTTTGCATCTATGTTCATTAGTGAGATTGGCCTATAGTTCTCTTTCTTGATTAGGTCTTTCTCTGCTTTGGGGATCAAGATGATGCTTGCTTCCAGGAATGAATTTGGAAGTATTGCTTCCCTTTCAAATTCATTGAAGAGTTTAAACAGTAGAGGCAGTATTTCCTCTCTAAATGTCTTGTAGAATTCAGCAGTGAAGCCATCAGGACCCGGGCTTTTCTTAGTTGATAAGTTCTTAATTACATTTTCAATTTCAGTGATTGATATTGGGTTGTTCAGAATTTTTAGATCATCTTCGTTTAACTTTGATAATTCATACATGTCTAGGAATCTGTCCATCCCTTTTGTGTTTTCCATCTTATTGGCATATAGGTTCTGGAAGCAGGTATTGATGATCCTCTGGATTTTTGCTGGGTCTGTTGTAATTTCATCCTTTTCATTCCTAATTGCATGGATTTGGGCCTTTATTTTTAGATTTAAAAAAACTACTGGTGAGAAACAGATTAAGATATAAAGAGAAGGAATTGTTGAAATGGAATGATCTTAGGGTCTGTAGAGGATGGACTGAATTGCATAACAGCCCTTCAAGGAAAGGAATTAACTAAAAGGAAAGTGAAGTGACCTTTTTTTTTGAAACAAGATGGCAGGGAGAATTATGTTATGATCACTGAATCTAAAAACAGTCACTAAAGACAAGATCTTTCCCTGTGTGGGGCAGAAAACTATAATGCCTCAGTTTTAGGACCTGGAGTCAGACAGACCCAGGTCCAAGTCTTATCAACAGTTACATAGCCTTTGGAAAGTCTCTATTTCAAAATGCACAAAATGGGAACAATAATAACATTTGTCTCATACTCTGTTGGGAGTATCAAATGGCAGTCTGCAAAGTTTCTGATAAGTAATAACACCACTGTATTAGCAAATGGCTAGTAGAAGCTAGCAACCAAACCTTTGGACTTTTACCTGTTCATGCTCTTCAAATTTTACCCATAGAACCATGATTGGTAACTTGCTGAGTGGTACCATATGAAGACAAGAGAAAGAGGGAATTGAAAGTCTCAGTAAATCATTTAGTTTGTGGATAGAGTCAAATCCTTGTTCAGGCTGATTGTGAGAATAGCAAGAGCTCCTAATGAGGATTTTAAAAGTTGCTTTCTTGGAGGGAATAAGGGAAGGAGACACATAGAAAGCTTGAAGGTTATGAATAGAGAGAATGACCTCCAAATACACCAAGACAGTGACATGCCGAAGAAGTCCCAGATAACCTCATGTGACTCCTCCCTGTTACATGACAGTCTGGAAATGGGAGAGGGCTGACTGAATTATGCTTCCCAGGGCATTTCACCGTACACCAAGGCTTTCATAGTGGGAATATGGGCTGGGGAAACAGCTGACCAGTAGGGGAGCAGCACTGAAAGGAAATTAAGTGAAGCTAAAGCTTATGAGATGGTGAACAGACACCATACAGCAAAACAATCCTCTTTTTTGTGATCCGCACAAGCTTAGAGCAAATCTACCAAAATTATAGCATTCCTGGCAGGTTTGATATCTTACAGGGGCCAGAAAAGGAGCAAACCTTGAATACCAGATCAGATTCTTTAGCTGCAGCACTTTGCACCATCCCAGGGAGCATTTATGAAAATGTTCAAGTACAAACACCATCACAAAACAATGAAGTCAGAATCTCTAGGGATCAAACCCTGAAAAGTTTCTCAGGGATTCCATTGTGCAGCTATGGAATCCCTGACTATGTACAAATAGTGAATGTAAGGGACTCCAGGAGAAGAGACCAAGGCAAATGAGAAGAAATAAGGTAGAAACCCTCAGAAGATATGGGACAAGAATCGCCTAATCACAAAGTGAAATTGGAGATCCCACTCAATTTACATACATTCTTAAAGGCAGGAAACCCCTTAAATGTCATCTGAGCTACAGAAACGTACATGTTTAGAGGGCTGTAGAGGTGGAAAGGAGGCAGAGGCCTTTGACACAGAGGGCCAGGAACAATTGATGTTGTAGAGGGTTACATCAGAGGCCAAGATGAGGAATTGTTTTTACCTCACCAGGGAGAAATTTTCTAGGGTTGCTTAGTTCCACCAGCCCCTTTCTTCAACAGGTGAGTTCATAGTTGTATGAATGTTTTGTTCATGTACAACAAATGACTGGCTTTAAACAAAATACATTTATTATCTAATAGTTCCTGTGGATCAGGGGTCCATAAATAACCTATCTCAGTCTTCTCTTAAGGGTCTCTTAAGGCTGTAGTCAAGCAGAGGCTGTAATTTTACTTGAGATCCTAGCTTCTTTTTTGAGCTCACTGATTTTATGTACAATTTAGCCCCTGTTTAGGTCAGACCTACCTAAGATAATCTCTCTTGATTAATTTAGGGACCTTAATCACATTTGTAAAATCTCTTCACTGTTGTCACACATCATGGGGATCAATATTTCATCATATTCACAAGCCCTGCTCACACTCCAATGGAGAGTGATGGTACAGGTGTGTATTGCCAGGAGGTGAGACTCTTGAAGATCATCCAAGAATTTGCCTGCCACAATAGCCATGGATATATTTAGCATTTAACAAGTCTTTATTAGACACCTACTATGACCAGGCATTATGACATATTTGAAGGCAGTAAATGCTTTGAAAAATAAAGCAGAATTTAGTCTGTAGGGGCTGGCATGGAACTTTGATGTTTAAATGGGGTAATAAGTATTGGTTTTGTAGAGAAAGTAATTATCTAAGCAAAGTCTCCTTTTGATGAAAATAGATTTCCCTTATGCCTTGAATTCTCTGGATGTTTCAGTTTATTGCCCTTTAATCCTTAATCTTTATTTTTGTAGAAATAGTAAACCAAAGAAAAGTCTGCTTTTGATTTTATTAGAAATAGCTTGTTATTATGCAAATCAAAGTGATCCTGAAAGCAAAATCTAAGTCAAAGTAAAACCTTCGATGATTCAGTGGCTCAAAACGCAGAAGTCTGCTACCCAAAAAAACAAAAACAAAAACAAAAACCACACACACGCACACAAACCCAACAACAACAACACTCTTATATTGTAGTACTATTAAAGAACTGATAGACACCGGTTTTGTCCAGAGTGTATGGTTTATTGATGGATTCATTTATTCATTCATTTCATAAAATGTACTAAGAACTTATACATTAGACTCACTAAGCATGGGGTTTTCAAAGAATAAAATGTTGCTAATTTTGAAGAATTTATAGTTGTTTGGGACAGATGGACTCATGTATAGATAATTTCAGTTATAAAATCATAGTGGGGCAACAACACAAGTTATTATGAAGAATTAAAACATATTCCTTAGGTTATCTGAGTAGAACTACGGAATCAAAGATTTAATAATTTCTAGAAACAGTTTTTCAAGTGTGGCCTAAGATGATTCTGACAAATACATAGTATTCTAAACATCAGTGGCTGTGAACCTTTTAGAGGTGAGTGCCCAAACTGCAACCCAAAACCCACTTATTTATTGCAAAATGCCAACACTGCAATTAAACCTGAATACTGAGGTTTTAGAAAAACAACTCATACATTAACATCTTTTGTCTTAAAAGAAAAACAAATAACATATGTGCCATAGTTTCGCCACCACTGCTATAGACCCAAGGTAGTTGTGATGAAATAATCAAGTTTGGCTCCCTTGAGCTGAGCTGGAGGAAAGGAAATGGTAAGCCAATGTTGTGACTTGATCAGAAGACCCAGGAGAGAAAAGCATCCAAAACATTAAATATTGATAGTGCAGCATTTATCTAGTGGTGAAAAGCACAGTAATACAACAAATAGCTAGGAAAGCAGCAGCCTCATATAGTATCTCCAGTGTTACTTACTAAAGGTACTGTATGAAAACTGTCCCGTTGACAGTTCTGGATCTTAGTGCATAAATCCTAAAGATTGATATGGCTAACATACTTTTCCATATGCAGGGACTGTGCTGCTAAGTGAATTCTATGACTAGAGAACAAACCAACCTAAAATGTAACTGCTTGAAACCACAACTTTTGATAAGCTCAGAGTTCTGCAGCATAGATGTAATTGAGCAGTTCTTGTCTGGGTCTGGCTGGGTGGTTTGAAAGAGCTTTACCTAGGACAGGTGGGATGACTATAGCCTCTTTCTCCACATGGTCTCTTGTTTTCTAGGAAGCTATAGCAGAGTATTAGCATGATGGTTGAAGGATTCCAATAGCAATGGCAGGCAAAATGCTTTGCTCAAGCACTTGTGTCACAGTCCTTAATGTCCAATCCACAAAAAGAAAGTCATACACCAAGGAGAGTGACTTTATTTTAGATTTATTTTGTATAGAAGGAATAGAATTAACTACTGTACATCCTGGTTATGATTTGTGATTATATCTTTCTAGTATTTTTGATTCTTTTTAGTTCTCTGTTTTGCATACTGGGTAAGTCTGTGGTTTGTACTGATACATAGAGAAGATATGACAGCACTGAGATTTGAAAATTCGTGGAATCAAACATGGAAATTTGAATACTAACTATGTTGTTTACCACCTATGTGGTCTTGGACAAGTTTCTTCACTACTTTGAGTGTAATTTCTCACCTGAAAAAAATGAAGATAAACATTGTATTTCATAGAAATATAAGGATTAAATTATATTGCATATAAAGCTTTTAATACAATATCTGATATATAATACATTGTCAATAAATAGTTATCATCATTAGCACTACTATTCCCCTATCATCACAAATAATGTCTCTACTTTATCTTTTACTTTTTCTTCAGTATCATCATCACCACCACCACCATCATTACCTTTTCTTTCCAGGGTGGGGGATTTAGCTCAGTGGTGCCACTGCCTGCCTCACAAGTACAAGGTCCTGAGTTCAATCCCCGGTACCAAGAAAAACAAAACTTTTTCTTTCCAGTACGCTCTTCCCAGAGCACTCAACTTGAAATCAGATCTTGGTTTTATGTTTACTGTGTATGCATGTGGCTTTACAGAAATTACTTAGTCCTTTGGAATTTAGATTTTGTCTATCTAAATAATTTTACAGTACTTGAAATATTTATTTTTATACACATTTATAAAAAGCATTTTACAAGGTAGTGAAAGCGGTAGTGATACTCTTTCCTATAAAATATTGAATGATATTAGTTATCTATTGATATAATAATGCTGTAAGAAGGCACAAAACCTCAGAGGTATAAATTGGTGAATGTGTCATTTTTTATGAGTTATCAGGGCAGTTCTGGTCATGTGCTGGTTTAGGCTGCTCTCAGCTGAACTCTCATGAACCTCTGATCAGCTGATGGTCAGCTGGAGTCTGACTGGTCTAAATTGGCCTCAAATGGGACAATCCATTTCTGCTTCATGTAGTCTCTCATTACCCAACATACTCACACAGCTTTTTTATACCTTGGGAAGAGCCCAAGAGAAAGAGAGAGCTTTTTACAAGGCCACTTAAAGCCTAGGTTTATGAATGACACATTTTTATTTGTGTTACATTGTATTGGTCAAAGCAAACCATGTAGTAGAGTAGATTCAAGGAATAGGGAAGTTACCTCTGTCACTTGATGAGAGCTGCTGTAAAATCATATTACATAAGGTGTGGATATGAGAAATGGACAGCAAATTGGGGCAGTTTGTATAGTCAATCTATCACAACACCCAAAATATGGTAAAGAAAAATCATTTGTATTTTTATACACATAGCCTTAGCTGAGTGCTTAAAGCAGACAGACTTTAATTATTATATTAATGACACTGATTACTGTTTAGTCAAGTTTTTATATAAGAGCTCATTGCTGCAAAAATGACATTTCACCTCACTATTTCTTAAAAGCTAAGCTCCTCCAGTAACCTTTATTTTTCCTCTAAAGGTATGAAACATAGATTAAAAATTCAAATAAAAAATGATTCTTTTGGCACTCTTTTTGAGCAATCTGTTGGCAGAAAAGTCTACAAAACATATAACACTGGATGTAGGAGTAAAGTTACATAGTCCAGCCCTACAAATCTGTCAGTCTGAAGGTGGAAAAGGGTTGGGAATCTGTTTAATTAGAACATCATTTTCCATGCATTTTGGTGTGTTCGTCTTGACCATGCTAAGAGAACTTTGAAAATGCCCCTCTTTACTTTTCCTTTGCCCGATTCTCTTTCACTTCCCTCACCAGCTCTTGTGAGATTTAATTATATAGGATAAGTGACATAAAAGGTAAATCTTGTATAAAAGGTAAATCTCCACAAAAGCCAAAGGTCATTTTTAGGCACCAGACATAGTTTATGTTATTACAAGC
This sequence comes from Heterocephalus glaber, assembly GCF_053883595.1. Taxonomy (NCBI): domain Eukaryota; kingdom Metazoa; phylum Chordata; class Mammalia; order Rodentia; family Bathyergidae; genus Heterocephalus; species Heterocephalus glaber. The sequence continues at coordinate 26,725,007 of NW_028258294.1, read as the reverse complement.
AAGGACATTCTGGTCCATATGAATTGGGAGAGACATAGAACTGACCAAAACCAACCTTTTAAATTAAGTGAATATAGAAACCTTCCTTTTACCCCTAGGAGGTTCATGGAGGCTAGCAGAAAGAAGTTTTTTCGTAAGATAAACACTTATACTAGCCACAGGAATCTGGAGTTTAGAGGAGAAATGAGTATCTCTGAAAGGATGCTTCTCATGACTAGGTAAACTAGACAACACATCCCTAGTTTTACTGGCCTTTGTCTTCTCCCATTAATCCAATCTGCTGGAAAAAATATTCACTAAATAGTGGACTTCATTTTATAGTTCCACTGGAAACTACCTGTCTCTACTGGGTTCCTCTGTCTCCCTCTATGGTCACTTGACCACAGTTTTAAAGAGTTTTGGAATAGATGAGGCATTTACTATAGGGTCTCCAAGGGGGCTTTTCATTTTTTCTTAATATTCTAGAAGTTTAAGGATCATGTACTCATATTAGTGATAATTTAGGAAGTAGGGAAACAACAATGTAAGCAAATTTCCATAAAACAAGATTAACTTATTTGCTCTATTTATTGCATGGCTTTGATCTACAATCTCTCTCAAAGGTCTCTTCTCTTCAGAGGTGGGGATTTTAGAAGGTGATCAGATCCTGGGAGTTGGATCAGTGGATTAATCCACTGATGAGTTCACAGCGGACTGTGCTGTTGGGTGGTAGAGCCTGATCAGAAGAGGCATATCACTGGAGGTGTGACCTGGAAGGGTATATTCTTGTCCTCAGCTCCTTCCTCTCTTTTTCTGTTTTTTTTTCTCTGTCATTGTTGAGGAGCTTTCTTCCACCATGCCCCTTTACCTTCCTGTTTCTCCCTTGGAGTCAATGAGCTATTGACAGAATCCTCTGACATATGAACCAAAATAAACCTTTCCTCCTTTCAGTTGCAGGTGTTGAGTATTTTGTCCTAGTCATGAGAAAGTGACTAATAAAGAAAATTGATAGCAAGAATTTGGGATTTGCTGTGATTATACCTTACCATGTGGTTTAGAAACCTTTTAACTGGTTTGAGAAGGAGTTTGGAAAGCTTTGAAGATGTGGTCTAGAGAAGCCTTTAAATCTATCAGCAGAGCTTTATGGATAATTCTGGTCAGAACTCAGAAGATCAGAATGCTGATAGGAATGCAGACAGTAAATGCCTAGGAGGTGTTAGTTGGGAACCAGAGCTCCATTGGCAATTAGACTAGAGACAAAAGTTTGTCTGCATTTTGCCCATGCCCTGAAAATTTGTGAGAGACTGAGATTAAGGGTGGTGGATTAATTGATCTGGTAGAGGAAATTTCAAGTCAGTCCAACATTCAGTTTGTAACATAGGTATTATTGGCTGCTTTAAGTCAGATTTATAGTGAGAATCAGAAAGAAAAAGTAGTTGAAAGATATGAAAGTTTGCTGTTTCACCAGAAAGGAAGCTTGCCTGCAAAGTTGCCTGCAAAGGAGAGCATGGTTGCTGAAAAAATTAGCATTAAAAAGAAACCAAGTATTTTGCATCAATGCAATAGGAAAGATGGCTTGAAGGCATCTCAGGAATAGATCAGTCCCCACTCCTCACAGGCTCAAGGACATAAACAGGTGAACTGCTTTGAAAGACTTTGCTTTGATAAGAGAGCTCCAGGGTGTCCTGCTCATTCAGGGATGCCTATGAAATTGTTTCCCCAAATTCATTCATCCAGGAACTCTGAATTCACTGCAATCATGTTCCAAGGGGGCCAGGCTACTGCTGCAAGTGACAGCAAATCTTGGCATCATCCACATGGAAATACATTTTCAGGCATTAAGGCAGAATGGGAGAATTGTGGTGTCATAGAAGTATCTACTCAGATTTCAAAGGGTGACCTGAGAGTATAGGCAATTAGCCCTTGAGAGGGTAATGTATGAAGCTCCATGGGTAAAGCTGAATGTTCAGCATTCAGTGGAGACCCAAGAAGTTGGAGATTCCAGGAACATGGAACATCTGCTGAGTAAAATTGTAGGTAATGAACAGATCCTGCCCAAGAGAGAGGCCATGTGAGCTGCTTCTGAGTATCTCCCCACTTCTGAGTATTTCCACCACTGCCTCACTCTTCTGAGTATCTTGAATGAGCCCTGGATTCAACACTGGATCCCAAGAAACCTCAGCCACACTCAATTTGTCATTTCTTTTAGCAGCTTTCAATTTATATGACTGATTTTCCCCCTAAGCTATTTGAATTCATTGTGAAAGTGAAATTTCACAAAATGCTACATTGTCTGCTTTACCCATATACAAACATCTAGAATTTATAGTGTTACATTAAAAAAAGCAAAGAAAATCTGAACCAGCTCAAACAGATTCCTCTGCTTAATTTTTCCCGTTCATTCCAATTAAATGCAAAACATGTGTTACTCCAGATGGCTATAGCTCTTTGCTCCCTGGGTAAAATAACTACAAATGGAATAAATCAGGTGGCTGACTTCCATGATTTTTTTTATTTTTTGAGGTACTTAGTTGGCTTCTGGTTATTATTTCTGATGCTGCTATTTTCAAGTAATAGTTCCTGGTATTTACTGAAAGGGATCATGTAGAAACAATGTAGGCTTGAGAGCTTTTAGTTTGAGTTTAGGTCCAACTCCTCAGTTTGCTGGTTTGTAATCTTATGCTGTAGTGACCTATCTCCTAGATGATCACTGTGGTTCCACGCATCTAAGAGGAGAAAAATAATTCTCTTTCCTTCTGGATTTCAAGATCTTCAACACTAAATAATTTGTATGCCAAAGTGGAATATTTTGTGGAAGCATAGTCTGATCTCCTTCATAGCCCTAAAATAAGTTATTCAGTAATACAATTCACTGGTTCATTTAGATATATCACATTCTGTGCTGAAGATTTTGAATGTCAAGTATTCTATTTTGTTTGTTTACAAATTATGAGGACCAGGATATCATTTTCACTTTGAGTTGCTTAACAGTGTCAGCATAAAATGTACACCTCTGACAGGATCCATGAGAAGTTCTCTATCTAAAGAATGTGTTCTTCAGTGCTGTGGAAAAACCGAGGGCAAAAACTTTGCTTTTCCTTTCTGACTTGAATCTAATTGTGTGCTGCATTTTATTAAGGTATGAAAGATGGATGCCAGTCACCTAATTTACCTCAGATGGTGCAATACAGTTTATACCAAGAGATGAACTCTACTTAGAGGACACAAAATTCCTCAGAAAATAATTTACCAATTTTAAGAGAAAAGAGAAGGAATATTAAGGAAGGCAAGAAATTTCTTTGGTCTTTATAGTATCTGAGTGAATGTCTAACCAAATGATGAATGTGTTTACCACAGAACTATTATGAGCTATTTGCCTGTTTTGATGCTGGCTTCTTTAAGGAAGTTAACCCTGAGGAAAACTGAGAGCTGGGTTATCATGACTGAAGCTGAGAAAAAAATCTCTTTGTGTCTGGAAAAGACACTGCATGATTGTTCTTATTGAGAGGTCACTACTACATTATTTTTCATTATTTCCTTCAAATTTGGATAGGTATAATGGAATTGAGCTATTAAAAAGAGGGGACTAATTACAACTAAAAATATTTTTATATTTGAGAATATCCTTATTGGGAGCAAAATGAGGTGATATATATTGATATCTGTAAATTACATTCAAATGGTTCAATTAAAAATGTAAATATATTTACATACAGAAATATGCATATATATATATATCTCTACATGTGGAAAGACCTATATAGATATATATCTATTTATATCTATATGTATGTAGATTTATACATTTATATATGGAGAAAGAAAGAGGAAATATTCCATTTTCTTTTACCCTTCTAGATTCTTTGGCTGGGGGCCCTCCAAAATTAGGCAGAGAAAGTGACAGACTATCAAGAGAAAAACAGAAGTATATTAGCATGTGCATTGTATGTGCACATATGAAGAAAGAGAGCACAAACATATGAACAAGTGAGCAAGTACATAAATTGGCTGAGTGTTAATTATTTGCCAAATTTAGGTAGTGCTCATTTCTCTCTTCTTTAAACTTTTCTTTATGTTTGAAAATTTTTAAGGCAAACATCCCAGAATAATTTTAAAGCAATGTGCTAAAATGTCCTGGTGGAGCTATGCAGAGCATCTGAGTTAGAGAAAGTGCAGACTCAATCTAGTCTGCAGAAGGTTGAATTCAGGGAAAGTATATCAGAAGAACTAATGCCTAAGCTGAAACACTTTCTGTATAAAAGCTCAAAGAATCCTCTCAGAAACCACTGTAAGGGAGCAACAACTATGTATGATTCCATTTTCTAGATAAGAAAACCAAGATAGCTAGAAATGAGGTTGCTTAAGTTCACAATGAGGCAGTCAGTTTGCACAGCTCCAGGAGCAGCCATTCACAAAGTTGCATTGTTTAGTAGTATGGGCCACCCATCTAGTAAGAAGTAGATCTGGGGAGTCATATATCCTTAACCTCTGCAGGGAGGTCCATATGGCTGGGACACAGGACATGAAGTCGTAATGGGGAGGAATGAGGTGAGAAGTCACATGTGGCTGGATCAAAAAAGGCCCTCCATGTTAAGCCAAGTTGTTTGACCTTATGTTGAAGATTATGTAGTCATTGAAAAATTTTAAGTGGAGATAGAAGAGGGTTGGATGTTAAAGAAATCTTTCCTGGGGCCGGGGATTTAGCTCAGTGGTTCCACCGTCTGCCTCGCAAGGGCAAGTTCCCAAGTTTGATCCCTGGTACCAAAAAATCAATCAGTCAATCAATCAATCATTCCTGTGAACAGGGTGAAATATAGGGGAGTGAAACCAGTAGACTAATTGGGAAACTTGCAGAAATTCAGGCAGAAAACAACAAAGATCCAAATCAAGTAGTGGGAAAGAATGTAGGGAAGACAATGCATTAGTCAGCATTTTCATCCCTATAATGAAATATCTGATACAGGTTACTTATGAATAAAAAGACTTATTTACCTCACAAGTTTTGGAAATCCAAAGTCCAAGATAAGGTGGCTCCATTTGCTATGTCTCTGGTGAGGGCAGTGGATGGTGACACATCATGGCAGAAGCATATGTAGAAGCAAGTAGTCACATCTCAAAGATAGAGGACGGTAGGGGACAGACTTGCTCCCTTTATAACCACCCTTGTGAGGGTACTGGAAGGGGTCACATGAGAGCTACCTTTCAAGGGCACATCACCAGTGACCCAAGGACCTCCCACTAGGTTCCACCTCTAAAGTTCCCACCACCTCTCAGTACCACCACCCAGGAGGCCAAGTCTTCAATCACAGTGTGCCTTTGGGCGACACTCAAAGCACAACTAAACCGTAGCATAGGGTGATTAATAAGGCTGATCTGAAGAACTTGAGCCATCCATTGGACAATGGAGAAAACTTTTACTGATTCTTTCTAGATTTCTGATGGGGCAAATTGGGTGTGAGGATTGAGAAGGAGATTTGGAGGTAAGACAATTTGGATGGAAAGGTGGAGAATTCATTTTTGAACTTTTTATTGCACAAGTGTCTCTTCATCTAAACTAGGAATAGGGAGTAGTGTCACATTCTACTAGTACTCACAGTGCCTTGCGTGCTTTCTCTTATAAAGCAGATACTCAAATAAATAGTTTTTGGATGTGTTGAATATTTGAGGAATGACTTAGAGAACGTCTCAGAATGTGAGGATGAGAAACAAATGTGAAAGTCACTAATAGCTTCTTTGAGGATAAGTGGACTTCTTTTTCAGTACTCTCTTCCTTTTCCCTCCCCACTGAGGTGGGCACTCACAGGGGTGTGAATTGATTGCCGTATCTCTGTCTGCGACATGTTAACTAGAAAGAAGCTGCCATCGTCTTGCTTACATCATCAGGCCACCAAATCTGGACCTCTCAAATAAGGAATGATACAGTAACAGGATTAATGGATTAGTTAATTTAATGGATTATTTTAGCCCTAGACTTTGAACAGGACAAAAATATATGCTTAAAGCCATTCAGGGAAGAAATACGAAAGCTACCTATCTGGAGGAAAATATTTCTTCAGAGTTCTCAGCAAAATCAGATTAGAATGAGACTATTGGACCTTTTTTCCCAGTAGAAATTTCTTTACAGGCAAAAAGAAAAAAAAAATCAACCTTTGCAGTGAGCTCTGGAAAGGGACCATGTTTACTGATTTGGGGATGAATACTATTGAACAGAAGGCAAAGTGACAGCTGAGCTCCACACCCTGACCTTGACCATCCTCAAAGGGGAAAAATGGAGTAGAAAGTACTATATGGCTAAGATTTTATGTTCCATTAACATCTATCTGTAGACAAATAGGAGCAAGAAGTTTAAAAGCTGCATTAAAAACAGTCTGCTATTTTCTATGTATACTTATGTATGCCTTATTTAATTCAAGTAATTTGACATCCTAAATTGGTACATGCACGGTTTATTTTCTGATAGACTAGAAAGTAGGGTATTCGCTAAAGATCTGCTATGACTGAGTGGATTTGATACATACTTTTAATTGAATTTCCTTTGAATTTGATGCCAACATAACTCTACCTTTCAATAAGCATTTGAAAAGGAGTAGTTGGGCTACTCCATCAGTCATTTAATGAACATTTACATCAACTTCTCTACTGCACATTCAGGCTAGGAACGGAAGCCTTTTCATTGTTGTTGTTCTTAAATCGTGAGTGTTTGGGGGATTATCTCTTTAAAAGTTTCAGTGGACTGATGGTCACTGCTAAGTTAAACAGGTAGATTATAAATAAGTAAAGTTATAGGATGTAATGATCAGATTGAGAGGGAAGGGAAGTACTCATGGGAAATAGTCTAGTGAATAATCAATTGGCTGTAAACAATAAGATTATTGAGGGAGGTTACATAATGAATTCAACAGAAAAGGACAACATTTTCTGTTAGTGATGTGGAAGATGAGAAGAGGGAGCTTCATAATGAGCGTCTTGTATTGGCCATTCTTGCTATAAAGAAAATGGAATAGAGCAAAAAGGAGAAACTTGTGGGCAGAAAATCAAGCCCTGAAGCACAGATAGAAAGGAGTACAAAGAGGGTGGACCCAAAATTGTTTCATCTGAATAACAGTCCCAATACCAAATAGCAGATGGCAGGTAGTCAGGATTCTTATAGCAGAAACTAAATTGCCATCCAGCAAGCGTTTATTGGGAACTATCTAATTGGCAAGGAAAGTGGCTATGCAACTAGAGGAGTTTTTATGGATCTCAAATATGTTAGAAACACTCTCACATGGAGGGAAAACATAGTGACCCAAGCTTGTTCTGGGACTAGCACAGGGATCCAAGGATGACCTGAAAACTCCAGAGATGTGTCATCCTAGAACTGCTTAATATCTTAAAGTCTCAATTTTGTAAATCAAGTAACAATATGTGTAACTCTCTGACTCCATACCTATACCATGCACGAGCACACAAAGTGTCCTCCATGAATGGACCGCTTTATGGCCTCTGTTCTGACATACACCATTGTCTTCCTCATCACACATTGCCTTATGCTCCATTGCATCATTTAGTGCTGGTCACAATTAAGTCTGAGGGTCCTGAATATCCACCTAGCTGATTTCAACTGTAGTGCATGTGACTTTGGAGAGGTTTTTAATGAGCCTACTTTTGAACACTCTTTCAGCATTTTTATTATCCCCATTTTGTAAATTAGGTAACTGAGCTAGTGTAAGTTTAAATAACTTTCCTTAAGATCTACAACTGGTGCACTACTTTTACAGCGGGTGCTTATCTCATCGATCTTAGCAGCCCTCCAAGGCAGCACTACCCTGATCTGAGTTCAAGGTATTGAGCAGACATCCAGCCAGACATTCCCATTAGCAGGCTTTTCTAGGTCATTGTTGTCTCCAAAATCCACATACTCCAGCACTATAAGTCTCCTTCCATCTTTGTGATTTTGAACACTTTTCCCTTTCTTCGTCTTTCCTTTCTTTCACTTAAAATAATGTTTTGATGACTATTATTTGTGGCAAGGGGGATCCCTCAAAGCAAAAAATTTTCACCAAGAAGACTTCTCTAGGATCAACAGGTGGTTTGCCATGTTTTAGGAGAGAAAAAAAATAGATGCTGTTTTGCTATAGTTGTCTTAGATATGATTCTCAGAGCATGCTGATAGATCAGTGCCTCATCTTTTTTTTCTTCTTTGAAATTATTCATTTGAGCTCAGCCTGGAAAGGAGACTCTATCCTAGTGATGGCAGACCTTTTAGAGATGAGTGCCCAAACTGCTACCCAAAACCCAGTTGTTGCAAAGTGCCAACACTTCAATCAAACCGTAATACTGAGGTTTTAGTTTTTACAAACCAACTCATACATTAACATCTTTTGTCTTAGAAGAAAAAACAAATAACATGTGTTCTAGGTTGGCTCCCACTGCTCTATCCTTTCCTTACCCATGGGGCAATCAACAGTACAAAACAGTTGTCAGCAGTATCTGTGTTATGGTCTTGGTTGTTCATCTGATATAACCTATGGAAATCAGGGATGGGGACATATAGAGTTGGGGAACATGTCCTTCAACAGAACTATTCTCCTTTTTCTATGTAAAGGCTTCTTGAGGGCTCTCAGTTACTTTGAAGGGAAGAAATGCACCTCCATTCTCCCTACAGTATTTATTCTGGACTTCCTTGGGTATTACTAGAAAAAATACACATATACTGCACACATATCAGACTTACACATTTTTACTTTCACATGCAGTAATTTTTAGAGGATAGTATAGGAAAGACAAACACAATATTATCTGGAATACTCTCACTCCCTAACCCAGGGGTGGCGAACCTATGGCACATGTGCTGCAGCAGGATGTTTGTTACCACTGAAAGCTCTTAAAGGTTCGCCATCATGGCCCTAGCCTATCTACTTGACAGAGGACAATGAGGAAGGAGCAGTAACATACTTTCACTTTCCATCTCCAAGGGCTTACTATTCCAGTACAAAGTCCAAGGTAACAGTGGGTCCCCAGTTGAGCACCTTTAGCTACAAAACAGAGGAGAAATAGAAAAATCTAAAACTGAAGTGTTTTTAAAATCTTGAATCAGAACAAATGCTTAGGCAGAGCTTTCACTTCTACAAAGATAGTTTTTAGTATAAGATATAGCATACCCTATACATCGCAAACCCTAAAAGGGCAGGGCAAAGGGAAAAAGATTATTCTTCTAAGTATAAGTGCTTACTTCTTATTCCCACTAAACTGTGTGATTATGGAGGGCAAAGGCTATGTCATACTACTCACTGCTGAATTCCTAGTTTCCGGTAAATAGCAGGCCTTTGATCAATGTCAACTGTAAAAACAATGTTATGATTTTCAAATATATAACCAAGAGAGCAAAGAAGAACCCTGAAACAACAGCTAGATATAGTATCTTCCTTCCAAGTCCCTTTTTAATTTTTAATTTTTGTCAGAATAATAAGATAAGAATTACATTCAAATATAATATATAATATCTTGATCATGTTTGGTCTCCCCCCGTTCCCTCTCCCTTGACCCACTGTCTCCATCCCTTTCTACCTCCCTTTTCCTACCATCTCTCCTTTACTTTGCTCTTTTTTAATATTTTGGATTTCTCATATAAGAGAAACCATGTCTGATTTATTTGTTTTATGTCTGATTTATTTCACTTAATATACAGAGATTCCTCAAAAAAATGAAAACTAGAAATTCCAAATAAACCAGCTATTCCCCCTTCTATGTCTCTTTCCAAAAGAGTTAAAGCATCATATTTTACTGATACACATATACCAATATTTATAGCAGTGCAGCACAACTCCTAATAGATAAATATTGGAAGCAAACTACCTGTTCATCAGTAGATGAATTGATAAAGAAAATGTAGTATTTATACACAATGGAGTACTACTCTGCCATAAAGAAATATAAACTTGAGTTATTTGTAGAAAATGGATGCACCTTGAGACCACAATGTTAAGTGAAATAAATCAGACACAAAAGCTTAAGTATTGCATGTTTTTTTCTTATATGAGAAACTCAAGGTATAAATAAAGAGCAAATAAAAGTTAGATAATAAGAAGTAGAGAGGTAGATCTTTCTCAAATGTAAAAGGAATCAAGAGATGGAAAGAAGGGGAGGAAAGAGAGGAAAAGGTGAGGAAAAAAAGAAATTAAGATGTGTCATGTATATGTACCAACTCCACACAAGGAAGGTAAATATTATGTACTGCAAACTTGTACTAATAAAAAATAAATAAGAAAAGGAAAAAAAGACATAACTCATAGCTACCTTTGAGAGCTATCCTCCCAATGTGTATAGTATATGTAGTGATTTCCAGTGGGGACAAAGAGAACCACAAAGCATAGACGACACCATCGCAACAAACCACTGATTTAGGGCAAAAACATCTCAGAAACAGCAGCCATCAAATTAATTTCCTATAAACAATACAGTGAGAACCAGAGTTGAGAGGCTAGATCTGGGTCTTAAGCAGGAGACATAAAGTAGATAGTTATTCAATGTAAGGCACTGAATTTAAATCCAAGATGTGGAGATTAAGATCCAAGATGTGGAGGTATGAAAGGTATACTGAAGATACCCAAGTTGATCTTATTATGTCAAAGATGTTTAAAACATAATTTGTCCACCTCCCTCTAAAATATACCTCTCTCTCTTCCTCACCAATTTCCTTACTCAGTGGATGCTCCTTGCATTGTTACTTGCATGAGAAACTAGGCACAATTCCTCACTAAATTACATTGATTTTACCAATTAAATGTTTCTGGTTTATTCCCCTTCTTCTAGACTTACTTAGTGTGTCTAGATTCTTGCCCTTCTTTATGTCTGTATTTCTGCCCTAGCTAGACAATTTTCTCTTATCTGGTTTATAGCAACACCTTCCTAATTGTTCTCCCATCCTCTTGTCTTGCCCCGTCCCTTTCAGTCTTCCTTCTCTAGACAGAATGATCTTTCTGAAATACATGTTTTCTGTAGCCCTTTAAATAGAACCCAATCATATAGAGAGTTAAATCCAACTGCATGACCTAGAATAGCTTGTGCTGTGCTAACCTGGCCACATGCATCTTACATCCGCACACTTTATGCTTCAGTGAGGCTGAATGATGCAGAGCCACCACAGTGCATGGCTAATCAGGTTCCTGGGACTTGGCTCTTGCTCTTCTTTTTGACAATCTTCCCCAATAATTATTTAAATTATTTTTGTTTTAATGTTTTTATTTACCAAAGTATTAAATGAAGAGTTTTAAGATGAAATAACAAGCTTCTGTTTCTGGGAAGGTGTTAAACTGTGTATCCTGAAAAATCATGTGATGTAAAAAACAAACAAACAAACCTGGAAACCTGGAGTAAAAAACCTGTTTTGTTTTGTTTTGTTTTTTTCTCTCAGGGAAAATTTTTTACTTTGAATGTATACATTTAGACATTTTTTTAAGTAGCAAAACAAACAAACAAAAAACTCTAAGCAAAATAAAAGATAAAAAGGAGATTATAGAACCATAAACAAATTGTTGTAAAATGTCCTATAAAGTCATCTATGGAGCTAGGTAAGGTTGAGTCATAAAAATTCACTGAGTTTAGTTTGGGATATTGTTGTTTAGGAGTGTGTGTGTGTGTGTGTGTGTGTGTGTGTGTGTGTGTGTGTGTTACATCAGTAAAAATTTTACTGAGTGCTGAAACCACAATGGCAGAATAGGAGCTACCAGCTTTCATCCCTTCCAAAAATAGCTCCGAGAAGGCTCAGGTGCCATTAAAGAAGCATCAACAACACAATGAAGTAAGAAAATGAAGAATATCCACACAGGAAAGATTGCTGGTGAGACATACACACCAGAAATAGAAACAGTGAGTAACAAAGAAAAGACTTAGGGGCTATTGGCCAAGTGGTAGGAATTACATTGGTCTCCAATGTCCTCCTGCTCCCCAGAGAACACTGGCATCTCTTGCCACTAAAGTAACCAACAGCTGTTATTACAAGGGAGCCCTTTCTGCCCACAAGAAGTAAGTTATTTTTTGAGCTTCTTTTAAAAGGAGCCATTATCTCTTTCAGCCTCACATGAGCTGCAATCTGGAGTTTCAGATGGCCCATGAGTGTCTACTCTGTGGCTCTGTGGCTGCACTGGGCCCACCCACATCTCAGACACTGGAGCTATCATCATAGCAAGCTAGTTCACACTCTAGACCTAGGAGCCAACCTGTTGCTGTCTATGCTCAGGGCACTGGCTTAGCCACCATAGAGAACTATGTCCCACCCTGACCTGGGAGCCATTCTCTCTGCACATTCCTGTGCCACCATTCTAGGTTCCCCCAACTGCTTCATAAGCATTTGCACTGCATGTCCTGTTATTAACACCATATCAGGGATGCTTACATCCCAGGCACCAGCACCTCTATTCCCCAGATCTCAGAGCCATAGGCCCTTCACCTGTGCTCATGTTTCAGGCTTTAGCAATGTGGCCACTCCTGGGGTACTTACTCATGAGATGTTAGTGCTACCACCACTGCAAGTGAGTCCACAAGCCAGACCTAGTGCCAGAAGGTATCCTTACAGCCACAACTTCTCCAGTGGGAGAAAAAGAAATTAGGAGGATTCCAGCAGCCACTGCTACCAAAGACAACAACAACCTTTGCTAGCCACTGTAGACATCCCAAAGCATTTGACTCAGTAATCTTCATCACCAGCTTTAGAGGATAGAACTATAGAAATACTACAGGGCTGTGCCCTCACTGGTACCAGAAGCACTGAACCCCACCCAGCAAATGGCTTTGCACCCTCCTGAGAGATTTTTCCACTTTGAAACTAGCCTTCAAAAGATGGGCATCTTCACAAAATGTGCAGACATCAACATAAGGCCATGAGGAACGAGAAAAAAACCAAGAAGGCATAGCACCACAATAGGACACAGTAATAACCCACTAGCTGATCCCTAAGAAATAGAGATATATAAACTACTTGACAAAGAATTCCAAATAATTGCTTTAAGGAAGCTTAGTAAACAAGAAAATAGAGAAATGATTCTCTGGAATCAGGAAAACAATAAATGACTAAAATGAGAAATTTAATAGAATGATAGAAAAAATATATATACTGTATATGCTTTCAGATGGAACAGTGAGCTTTTCATATAGACTTTTTTTAATTTTTGTTTTTATTAGTACATGTTTGCAGTACATAATATTTACATTCCTTGTGTGGACTTGGTACATATACATAACATATCTTAATTGGATGAAATCATATTTTTAAAAATTCAAACAGAAATTCTGGACCTGAAAAATATAATTAATAAAATGAAAAAAATGTGCAACAGAAAACATCAACAGCTGAATTCATCAAGCAGAAGAAGGAGGAGGAGGAGGAGGAGGAAGGGGTGAGGAGGAGGGGGAGGAAGAGGGGGAAGAGAATCTATGAACTCAAAGATAGGTTATTTGTTAGGCACTAAAATCAGTGTCTTCATTGCAGGGAGCTGGATGGATGCTTATTGAAGAGAAGATTAAACATGTCAATTTTAATGAATTTGTGGAAGCTAAAAAAAGGTTATTTGAAAACTGTACAATCAGTTAAAAAATTTAAAAATAAGATTAAAGAGGAAGAAAGAAAGCTTAATGAGATGCAATCAAAATAGCAAATATGTAAATTATAGGAGTTTATGAAAGAGAACAGGGAGACCAATGAGAAGAAAAACTAAAGAAATAATTACAAAAAATGTTCCAAACCCAAGGAAAGTGATAAATATCAAGATACAAGAAACTTAAAATTTTACAATCAGATTCAGTCTAAATAAGACTATACCAAGACACATTATAATTTATACTGTCAAAAATCACAAAGAAGAATCCTAAAAGCACCAAGAAAAAAGAAGTAATTCACACTGAAGGACATTTCAATAAGATTAACACTGGATTTCTCATCAGAGACCATATAGGCCAGGAGACAATGGTATAAGAAATGTGACCAAGAAATACAGTGACTGTATAAATGTTAAATTTATTACTGTGAAGAAAACATTGCCATTAATCCTCCTCAAAATATTTTTTCTCTATTTGAACACACTTATCCCATTGTTCTTACCCCTGGAACACAATAGTAAGAGACTTCAATACCTCATATTCAATAATGGACAGATCATTATAAGCATAAAGTCAGTTCAAATCCTGTATTTTATAGCAAATGAAGCTATTAGACATATTCCATCCAACACCAGCAGGATAATCATTCTTTTCTAGTGCACATGGAATATTCTCCAGGACAGTTTATATATTATACCACAAAACAAATCTTAACAAATTTAAGAAGATTGAAATCAGATCAAATATCCTTACTGACCACAGTGTCATGAAACTAAAATACAATGAGAAAAAGAATATAAGAAAATTCACAAATATGTGAATATTAAACATATTACTGAACAACCAATTGGTCAAAGAAGAAATTAAAAGAGAAATTAAGAAATACTTTGAGACAAAGAAAAAGAAAAACACAGTATACTAAAACTTATTAGAAGCACCAAGAGCTTTTCTAAAGGAAATTTATATCGATAAATGCTTATATCAAAAAAAGAAAAAGGATGAATCTAAATTTTTTAAAGCTAATATTATAGCTCAAGGAACTAGAAAAACTAAGCACAAAGTAAGTAAAAAGAAGAAAATAACAAAGAATAGAGAAGAAATAAATGAAGACTAGAAAAATTAACAAGACTTAAATTTTTAAAAAAATAAACTGAAGCAAATTTTTAGCTAGAATAAGAGAAAAGAGAAAACTCTAAAGCAGGAATAAAAGATGAGGTATTACAACTGATGCCACAGAAATATAAAGGCTTATGAGAGATTACTGTGAAAAATTACATGCCAAAAGAATTGAATAACCTACAGGAAATGGATGCATCCCTAGAAATACAACCTACCAAAATTGAAACATGAGAAAATAAAAAAAGTTGTACAAACCAGTAATGAATAATGAGATTAAATCAGCCATAAAAAAAATCTCCCACCAAGAAAAGTCCATGACCTGATGACTTCATTGTTGATTTCAACCAAACATTTAAAGAAGATTTAATCCCAATCTTTCTTAGACTTCCAAAAAATTGAAATGGAAGAAACACTTCCAAACTTCTTTTTTAAGGCCAGCATTAGTCTGATACCAAAGCCACACAAGCATACTGTTAAGAGAAGAAAATTCTTTCTTTTTGGGCTAATAGCCTTAATAAAGCTAGAAATAAGAATCCTTAGCAAGATAAGAGCAATTAAATCAGCAGAACATAAAAAAGATCATTCATTATAATCAAGTGGGATTTATTTTTGAGATACAGGATATTTTTGAGATACAGATACAGGATGCAAATCAACAAATGTGATATGCCACATTAACAGAATGAAAAACAAAAACCATATGATAACCTCAATAGATGCAGAAAAAGCCCTCAATCAAACTCAACATCTTTTCATGGGTGGGCCATCCTCTCCCACCAAGACTAAGGCCACTAAGACTAAGACAATTTAAGATTAAGACTACAGATCATCAAGATTAATGATGTCATCCATATACCCTTGTTACTATTGGGTCAGTATTACCTAAGCACCTATACTTGTAATCTTATTGGTTGATTATAGTTTTTAGCCATATTATACTCACACTTCATGAATTTGCTCTATAAAACTTTCTTTGAGAAGTGGGCTCATTGGCAACTGATTCGGGACCCTTCCTGTCTCCCAGGAGCTCTTCCTATTCCCCATTCTTATTCCTACTCCTACTCCCTATTCTTATTCCTCAATAAATTTTCCTATTCTTAACAAAAAACAAACAAACAAATTAGATATAGAAGGAATACATCACAACACAGTAAAGGCCATATTTCACAAGCCCATGGCTAACATCATACTCAGAAGGAAAATACTAAAAGTTTTCCTCTAAAATTAACTTTAACTATTTCTATTCAATATAACATTGGAAGTCCTAACTAGAGTAATTCAGCAAAAGAAAGGACCCAAAGCATTCAAATAAAGGAAAGAGTAACATTGCCAATGATTATAAATAACATGAAAAAAATAAAGACTCCACTAAAATATATTAAAAATGATAAATTCAGTAAAAAAATGCAGGACATAAAATCAATATACAAAAACCACTAGCACCTTCATACACTAAAATAAACTATCCAAAAGAGAAATAAAGAAAATAATCCCATTTACAATAGCTACAAAGAATACTTAAGAATAAGTTTAACTGAGGTGAAAGAACTGTACATTGAAAACTAAAAACTGATGAGAGAAATTGAAGGAAATATGAATAAATTAAGATAGCCTTTGTTCATGAAATGAAAGAATTAATATTGTTAAGATATGGAGGGAGGAGGGAGAAAGGGGAGGAAAAAGAGATGACAAAAGAAATTAAGTTGTGTTATGTACATTTACCAACTTCCCACAAGGAATGTAAACTACTGCAGACATGTACTAATAAAAAAAATGTCCATAGTACCCAAAGTGGTCTATAGACTCAATGCAATCTTAATCAAAATTCCAACATTTTTACTGAAGTAGAAAAATCCTAAAATTCAAATGGAACCACAAAAGTTGCAAAGGAGTCAAAGTAATCCTTAAGAAAAAGAGTAAATTTAGAGGCATAATGGCATCTATTACAAAGCTATAGTAATCAAAACAGCATGATATAGGAATAAAAAGACACAAATCAATGAGACAGAATAGAGAGCCTCATAATAAATTCATACATATATGGTCAATTGACTTTCAACAAAGTTGTCATGAATGTAAAATGGTACAAGGTCAATATCATCAATAAATGATGCTAAACAAAACCTGGATAGCCACATGCAGAATAAAACTAGGCCTTCAATTCACAACATTTACAAAAATCAACTCAAAATGAATTAGATTTAAAAATATCATAAAACTATTAGAAGAAAACATATAGGAAACAGCCTCATGACATTAGTCTAGGCTATGTCATGACTCCAAAGCAAAGAACAGGCAACAAAAGCAAAAACAGACAAATGAGATCATACCAGATTAAAACCTTCTGCACAACAAAGGAAACAACAGGCTAAAGAGACATCCTATGGAACAAGGAAGCAAATATTACATGCCATACACTTGATAAGGGGCTAATAATATATAAAGAATTCTAGTAACTCAATAAAACAATAATCCAATTTAAAAATGGGCAGAAAGTTTATTAGACATTTCCCAAGAGAAGAGATACAGATATCCCAATGGATATACAAAAAAATGCTCAATGTAATTTTGTTAGTTAATTTTCTTGTTGCTGAGACAAAATACCCAACACCCAAGGTTAAAGGAGGAAAGGTTTATAGGGGTTTGTAGAGGTTTCAGTCCATAGTCGGCTGGCTCCAAGGCAAGGTGGCATTGCAGAGGGGCATCACAGAGGAGAAACATTCATGGCATGGCAGCAAGCAACCAAATAAAGCAAAGCAGCCTTCTCTCTATATATATTCTTTTCAGGTTATAAACCTATTGATTGGTGCCACCTGCTCCCAAGGTGGCACGCACTTAATCCCAATATCACACCCTTAATCTGTATTCCTTAGCTATTACCACTTGAGGCTTTGGGGGACATCTCAATACAAGCCATAAAAAGTCATTAATCATATAGGAAATGCATATTAAAATCACAGTTCATAACTGTTAGAATGGCTGTTATCACAAAGATAAAGATAAATAAGGATGTGGAGAAAGAGAACTCTGTATGCCGAATGTAAATTAGCACACCCATTATGGAAAACAATATAGAAAGAAGTTCATAAAACATAAAAATAGCATTACAGTATGATTCAACAATTCTACTTTGGGGTTTATATATGAAGGAATCGAGCTCAGTATGTCACAGAGATACTTTCATTTTTATGATCATTATAACACCATTCATGATATTCCAGATAAGAAGTAAATCTAAGTGTCATCAATGGATGGATGGATTTTAGAAAAGTATAAATAAACAATGGAATATTATTCAGCCTTATAAAAGAAGGAAATCTTGTTATTTGTGAAAACGTAGATGAACTTGCATTAAGTGAAATAAACCAGACACAGAAGGACAAATACAACATCGTTTCACTTATATGTGGAGTGTATATATGTCAAACTCATAGAAAAAGAGAATGGAATAGTGATTACCAAAGGGTGGGGTGGATGGATTAGGGAAATGTTAGGTAAAGGGAACAAAATTTCAATTAGCAAGGAAGATAAAGTTCATGAGATCTATTCTACATCATGGTGACTACAGTGAGTGAGAGCATACTATATAGTTAGAATTGCTAACAGTATATTTCAAATGTTCTTATCTTAAAAAGGTAAGTGTGTAAGGCAATATATATGTTTGAGAGCTGAATTTAGCTATGCCACTAATGTGTACATATATCAAAACATCATGTTGTGAATCATAAATATATGATGTTTCTCAAATACATAAAATTGTTGAGGTAAATATTAGATTACCTTTATAGATTTCTAATAAGAGCTCATAACATATCAAGGTAGTTGTTATTATTTTAAGTTTCCAAGTGGTCTCAAACATCAGTGATGGTTTTAGGAAGAGTAGAATTCTTCCTTTGCTTAAGACAGTACTTAATGCTGTCTAATCAGACAATGTCCAATAAGGTATAAATAATATCATAAAAATTATGACAAAGCTATAATCTAAAAACATGATTTCAGGAATTACAGTTCTAGCACGCTCCAATAGTAGCAAAGGTAGCATCAATTAAGCAACAGCAGTTAGATGGAAAAGATATAAAATTACTCAAAAGAGGGAAAGTGCAAGAAAGTATCTTGCTGTGGACATGGAAGCTGCACTAAATCTGCACTGATTCTGGATCCCTGAGCTTGTATACTGTCTGTACTTGACCTTCCCCTTCCTGTGGATCTGATGCTCAAGGAGCTATCCTGACCCTCTTAGCCTCTGCCCTATTCTGTGTGTTGAATGGCAGTGGTAAAGGTCAATGGGGAAGAGCTGACCTAAGGTATGGCAGAGACTCAGCAAGACAGGTCAGGCGGAAGTGACCAGCCCATGCTCTTTGTCCCATTGACCACATCAGCAACCCTGGGGCAGAGAAATGGCCAGTGACTTCAGAAACATTCATGAGATTTAGGTGGTTCTGCTTCTTCCACCTGTTTCAGTTGCAATTGTTAGTTGTGACCTCCCTGTCACATTCTTGTCTTGCCAACTGGAATGCTTTCTAGGCCCTGTTCATGCCACTGCTCCCCACCAAGAGCGGCTGGGCTCTGGGCCCATAACCCAGAACCTTTGCAGCTGGAAATTCAGCTCCCATTTTCTGACTAGACTTGTGGTTAGAATTGTGCAAACTTTACAAGGTTAAACAGTTCAGTTTGTTCAATGACCCTGGACTTCTGAGTGTTTTCCTAACTTTTCCAAACCCCAAAGATTTATCTAAATTATCTAACTTGTGAGAACAAGATTGCTCATGAGAGAAAAGTGCTCCCTCATTCAGAGTGAGTTTTAGGATTGAGGATTCACTTTCTAGGGCAAGTCTATTAACTTTTGGCCAGAGGTTCAACCAAGGAATGAAGAGACATGTAAAATTTTTCAAACGTTGGAAGTGCAGTATATGTTTCCAGTTAGGCTTAATTCAATGGTTAGAGGAGTTGATAAAGATTGCATATCTCAGTGGATGTAAAAATTTTATTTTATTTTTTAACTTGGGCCTGAGCTTTCAGTGTGGTGGTTGAAGCCAGTTGTATATTGTGGACAGGTGGGTTGGGGGTTTGGGGTCTTGGGATTTAAGAAGAACTGTTTGAAAACATCTGTATGAAATCTCATGTTGAAATATTGCCTCTCTGTTACCTCTTTCTTCTACCACAGCCTTGGAAATAATGAGGTTCACAATTTAGGCCAATGGCAGTGACTCTCCAGAAACATGCAGCTGCTCAGAATTCTCATGGGGCCACATAGAGGGCAGATTTGGCAGAAATTCCCCAGTGCATTGTTCTCAAAATGTAACAGGCCAATTATGGCATTTCAGCCTCTGTTCTCTCCCTAGGATCCTTAAGAATAAAAATATCAGCAAGTCAGATACAGAGGTGTATCACCGAAAACACTATTGAAAAGTTAATGGGTATTGAAGTCTCACTCCACCCCAGGGCTTTCCAACAGCCACCCTGTCACCCTCCCTCCATGTATGCTTTCATTTTTTTCATTCATTTATTGAGCACTATGGAGTGTATGTTAGGAACAAGGCTCAGTGGTCAGTTCTGTGGGAGATGTCCCCCCGCCCTACCCGGGCTTCATATTGTCCCTGGAATCTTCTTTACTAACATTCTTCCTCTCTCTGTTTAATCACAAAGCTTCTGCTGAGAATTGTGCTGTTACACAAACAAAGATTGAGCAGCTCTGGAGGAGGGTAGAACTGTGTGAAAGATTGCAAGCTGTGCTCAGTAGAAATGTTCCATTAAATCTCTGTCTTTATCATGAGAACATTACAAGCTGTTCTCATTGTCCACACTCCAGCCAGACTGAATGGTGGCAGCAGTGTGGAGTCTGTCTGACACCCCCTGCCTGTTTCCTCCATCTGGAGTCAGACCTTGGGGGGTAAATAGTGTCACTCTCACCTCAAAGTGGGCTTTACCGTGGTAGCAGGGGAGCAGTGTTTCTTCTTTCCCTCAAGATAAAATCTGCCTCAGAGTCCTGTGCATTCATTTGGTTCTAAGGGTGAACCACATTTTTGACAGGTAGTACCAAATTCAGAAATGTGAAAGCCAGTGTTCTTAATGCTGCCTGGGTGGTCTTGTAATATCATTTCAAATACATCATTCAGATGCCCATGACCCATGTTTTCTCATTTTTAAGCCAAAATGAAAATGTTAACTTGCTTCATGCCTGATACAATACCTGAAACTTTATAGCTATTCAAAGAATCTATTTATTGCATGAAAAAAATCAAGCAAGACATGGAATATGGTACATAAGAAAAGGAATATATGTCAGGGATGAGAGCATGAGTTCAATTTAAGTTCTGGATATATTGAAATAGAAATTCTGAGGGCAGCCAGCTTAGGTAACCAGTTGATAGTTAGAAATGTGAACCTCTAGATTAAGAAAGTGATTAAGAGCATTCTGCCTTCAGGAAGCCTGCCTGTGTTCACCCATCCTCAGCTCAGTGTGATATGCTTGTCTCTCTCTCTCTCTCTCTAACAGTTATTCTCTCTGGTGATTTTTATTTATCTCCATGATTAGAGCAGAGGTTACTTGAGACCAGTGGCTATATATGGTGTTGATCAGTTATATCCCCAGTACCTAGAGGGACTCTGTCACAAGGCAGATACTCATTAATATATATTGATTGAGTTATCAAATGAGTAGTAGTTTTAAGAAAGCAAATTAACTTATTCAAATCCTAGGCACTGTTCTTGATCTACTCTCTCCCTGCATCCCAACCAGGGCAAAGTCATTCCATTCTGCCTCTTTCTGCAGGCTCATGAAGCTCACCTAGTCTATGAAATCAGTCCACCTGGTCTAGGAAGGATCCATCTATTTCACCTTGCCTCCCATCCCCAAATTCATCCTGGATTCCTCTCCCAAAGCAACCTTGGTACATGGAAATGTGCTTCAGGTACCTTCTCTGCTTCAAAGCCTAGAATGATTCCCCATTTCTTTCAAGATAAAATTCAAACCCTTTCTGAGGAGCAGCATGTAAGACCATTTAGAATCTAATTTCTACATACTATTCTGACTTTCTCTCTTATACCCTTCCATTTTAAAATTTAAAGCTCTGGAGTTAGAAAAACTTAGGATTCCAGTTCAACTACTTATCCAAAAAAGTTCAAGGAGAAAGATATTTATCTGGACCTCAGTATCATCAATTACACAATGGCTAAAATACTAATACCTATTTCTGAGATTATTATGAAGGTCAAATAAAAATAAGACAAAATATGTGAGGTGCTGATCTTAGTAATTGGTACATAGTGAGGGCTAAATAAATGTTGTTATTTTTATTAATATGAACATTCTTTTTCAAATATTACTTGCTCATTCTCCTTTGTATCCTATCTTGTACTATTTCTCTTATTTTTTCTTCTTGGTTCAACTAATTTCTCAAGATTTAAGACTCAGCTCAGATTTTATCTAACCAAGAAGGCCTTTGTTGAACTTACTATTCTAAGTGAAAGTTTTACAGATTCCTTGACAATTGTGTGTCTAGTTCTATTTGTATATCAGCATTTTATGGATATTTATTTCATATGGAGTTATTTTATAGTTTTTAAATAATAAAAGTAAATTGTTGAACTCATCTACCTGTTTCACTATACTAGGATCTCTTCAAATGCAAAAGGTCATTTAGTATGATATCTAGCCTATAGCAGGTATTCAATTAATACTTTATGATAAAAGGGAGAGAGAGAGGGAAGGAAAAAGAATGGAAGGAAGGAAAGAAAGAACCTTTAAGAGAAGTAGGGATGCAAGAGAAAAATGGGTCTTGGAAAGAAGATATTCAGTTTAAGAGCTATTGAAATGATTATCAAACACATGAGTTTGTGGTCAGAAGCTCAAGAATATAGGCCAGGAGCAAAGATACAGACTTGGGAGATGCAGCCCATAGGTGGTGGTTAATGGCATCGAAGGGGATCCAGATGCCTTGAGAGGATATTCAGAAGGAAAAAACAAGGAAGACTTCATTCCTAAAACACACTAATATTTAAGGAGCAGACTAAAGAATGTACAGCAAAGGAGAATGTGCTTCTTTCCTCAAACCTAGGTATAGTTACAAAATCTCTCCCTTGTGACCCGAATAACTAAGATTTCAAGATGCAGAACATTCCATCTCTCCTTCAAGGGGCAACAAACTAGGTTAAGTAAATATTATTGAGTCATATGCCAAACAGCTGTGTCCTTCTTCAGCCCTATTTCTCATCACTATTCTGCATGAGGCTTTGGCTTTTGCCAAGTCTCTCCACCCTGCCCAGTTACATACTCTGTTTTTTCCTTCTCCACCCCCACACTTCCATCTTAGAGGCTTTGCTTATGCTGTCCTCCCATTTGGACTTCCTTTTTTCTCTTTATTTATCCAAAGTCCATTCAGCTCCCAAAACTTTACCTAAGATCCCTCTCTCTGCTATAAAGTCTTCCACAGTTATTCCAGTCCTCACTGACATCCCTAATGTCTATAGATCAGTGCTACCCACACTTATATTGCTTTGTTTGTTTGCTTGGTTGTTTTTACATTGTCTCACCAGTTAGGCTATTGTTCCTTGATGAAAGAAGCTTGGCCTAAGGAACTACATCCAAAGATGCTTATGTTTTAACTGCCCAAACTCATAATAGAGCTAGAGAGCTAGAGCGAGTGTGTGCACTCTTCCCTTCTGCTGAATAGCTTTCCCCCACTTCTTCCCAGAGACTTCCTGGCTGGCCTGGGATTAGAGCTCTAACTTTGGCCTGGGTGGCCTGGCATCTTGTAGGTGAGTGGCTTAGCTACTGAACATTAAAAGGTCTTGTGTGGACTAAAAGAATTAAAACAACTTGGAGGGCCGAGTTTTCAGAGAGGTACCTCTCAAAGCCAAATTTAGCAAAGATAGTTCACCCCTACATCAGCCATTCCCTTATAAAATCAGCGAGGTGCAGGGCAAAGAAACACTATTGGCAGACAGAATGCTTTTTCTTTTAAATGTGTGTCTTAGACAGACATAAATGTAGGCATTGGCAATCCTAAACCCCTAACTTTGGTATCTTGTTTCAGAGTTGTATATTGGGGATGGATCTGCCCCTGGCCAGAGGAGAATATGCCAAGGAATCCTCAGGTAAGGATGCTTCTCTAGTCTTTGAGGAAACTGGTGTGCGGTAAATAAGGCCTCGTGGCTGCAGCTGCCCTGTGGGACCCATTAGAGCACTCACACTGTGTGATGATGACTGGGAACAGGAAGATCCTTAATGACAAGATACAGGCCAGGCCTCATACTTGGCCTAAACGCTAATAAGTTCACAGAACTCTGGGTGTTCCCAGAACTCTGGGTGTTCCCAGAGCCTGATAGAAACCTAATGTTTTCATTTCATATGAAAATTCTTCCAGAATAACCAATTTAAGTGGACTTGCTCAATGCCAGTTCTGCTTTCACAGGAGTCTGCATTGCCAAATGGAGAATGTGTTCAAGGAAGAGGGGACAATAACAATAGCCACCACCTTGTGGGCCACTTCAATGTGTCAGCCAAGGCTGTGGGGCATTTATAAACACCGTTGCCCCCATGAAAAGTAGCTGCTTTTACCTTTGTTTTACAAGGTAGCGAACAGTGGTTCAGGAAGATAAAATAGGATGATGGTTAAGGAACTTGGAGCAACACCGGGTTGTTTTCAAATCCCAACTCCACCATTTAATTCATGTAAATCTTTTCTGAAGGCCTACTGTGTGCACAATGACCTAGGGAGGGCCCATTTGTGAATAGGACACGAAAGATCTCTGCCATCTCTTAGTTGACATTTGGTAGTAGATTGGGAAAGGGAGAGAGTAGGACTGATGCAGCAATTAGACAAGATAATTTCAAATAGAGATGTTATAAATAACAAAGTAATATGATGTATCCTAGGTCACATATCACTTATTTGCTGGCAAAAGCTGCTTAACATTTCCAGGCCAGTTTTTTCATCCATAAAGTGACTATGCCAATAGCATCCACCTCATAGTCACTATAAGAATTATATAAACTTTGAAGTTCCTGGCATAAGTAGGTTTACTAAGTGCTGGCTCCTTGTTATTATTGAGTCAAATCACTGCCACTCAAAGGATATGTCCTTCCTATGAATACATTTGTCATTGATTTTAGGTTGTTTGTTTCCAAGTCATTGCTGTAGAGGTTTGCAGTGCTTTCTCCCTTTTTATTGTCCATTCAGCTTTATTCCCCTTCCCTCTATCTCCTAAGTTCTTATGTTGGCTGTGACAGAACAAAAACCCTAAGAAAGTACTGCTGACTTGGGGTGAAGCTTCAAGTGGGGAAAAAGAAAGAAAGAGGGGGAAGGAAAGAGGAGAGGAGGAAAGGAGAGGCTGAGAGAG
Source organism: Heterocephalus glaber (assembly GCF_053883595.1). Classification (NCBI taxonomy): domain Eukaryota; kingdom Metazoa; phylum Chordata; class Mammalia; order Rodentia; family Bathyergidae; genus Heterocephalus; species Heterocephalus glaber. The sequence continues at coordinate 26,699,993 of NW_028258294.1, read as the reverse complement.
AGAGAGAGAGAGAGAGAGAGAGAGAGAGAGAAATGTAGGAAGTACTAATGTAATAAGCTACATGTCTGATTTTAAGTAGCCTTTATTCTAGACTCTTTTCTTCCTCTACCCCAACCTGTCTTCTGGAATCCCCACTATTATATCTATTCCATGTGGATTTTCAATCTTCAGGAAAGAGAACATTATGTAATGCAAGTATCTCACTTTGAGGAAAGGGGACATCCATTACTCACTCAAGAGAGGTGAGACTATCAGGTGACTGTTCGGTGCTGAGTCTGAAGGGTGGGCCTAGGTAGGGTCACTCTGAGGAAGGGTTAGGAACCAGTGTGTGGGAGCAAGTGTGTGAGGCCAGAGGGTGTAGGAGAAGCAGTGCCTGCCTGGTCTTCGGGATTCCCTTGAGCCCATGAAGGAACTTCTGTAAGATGGAGAAAAAAGATAGAGGAGAGACCATAGCCTCCTACCTCAGTCCAGACCTGGTGGGTCCTTTTTGCCCCTTTGGGCTTATAAAAAGCCAGATAGGCCTAAGTTCAAATCTACTTCCACTCTTACTACCATTTTGATCTTGGGAGGTGAATCTTTGTTTGTCATCTGTAAAATGATATACAACTAAAAAATCAAAACAAAAACAAAACTATGCAAAAAACCAAAAGAAAACCAAAACTGTCTTTGGTTTGTTTGATGGCTTGTTCCTTCTTCAAATGAGCACTGGCTAAGCTCTCACCAGGTACTGTGAACATTCAGTACTCAATATATTTTCCTCTTCCTTCATTTGGGTATGGAAGCCATAAGACTAGTCTAGCCCAGGTTGAAGTGATTGGTCTCCAACACATTCAGAATAGTCATAGCCAAAGAGGAATATAAAAAGGGTGGTATGCTATTATGCATGATGTTCATTGATTTGATATACATTTGTCAAGTTTCCCTTGTGTGCTGTGACGGGGATGTGAAGAAAACCAAAGCTCAGCCCCTGCTGTCCATGCCTCAAGGTCTAATAAAGTAGTCTTAAGAAAAAAATGATAGGACCAGGTTAGAGCTGTAAGATATTACATATTTGGAGAGGAAACAAATCATATTCTTAATTCTTTATAGAAAGGCAGGGAAGGAATTTTAGAGGTGGTGACTGTTGAGCTAAAGGATATATAGTTTTCCATACTGAGTGGAGTACTGAAGAAAGCAGATATTGTAGGTAGAAATAACAGCTTATGCCAAGACTAACAACACAGAAAGAGCAAGAGTTCCAAATGATCCAAGCCAGGGTAAAGAAGGGGAGTCATAATGAAGGGAAATAAAAATATAGTTGTCATCCAAGGAATAGGGACCTCAGCTCAGCTATGATGATGCCCTGTATGGACTGAAGGGCTTCCCATTCTACTGCAAGGGAACCGTTGGACTAAAGAATGCATGCCTGCATGAATGAACGATCTCTAGGACACTCAACCATCCCCAAAGTGCTCATGTAATATATTTTACTTAAAAGAAAGGAAAAATTGTTGTGCTTCACAAAGTGAGTTTTAAATATTTTTTTCAAAGGATATCATCCTTGGAACCTGACACCGTTTGGTCAGGAATCACTTCATAAGTAGTAGTGCTTCTTGGAGAGCATGATGGGGAGAGTCAGTTGGAGCCCCTGGCTTCAGCACCCCCAAGAGCCAGCCAACAGTCTAGGACATACTGTAGGACCAGTGATAATTTGCTTTTCACAGAATCCTGCCTGTCTCTTGCCTATGAAAGGGCCCATGTCTGTATTGATAGCTAGGAGATAAGAAGTTGGAGGTCTTCAAATCTGCATTTAAACAGAGAAGCCATGCAGCCCATTACAGTGGGTGGAGTTCATGTTCTGGAGTTGGTCTCTGCTCATTCTAAATCCACATACTGCCACTTAGTAGCTGTGTGACTTCTGGTAAGCTTCCTAAACTCTCTGAAGCTTGATTTCTATATGTACAGAGTGCTCTCATGTTTCAGCTTGTCCAGAGACAGTGCAGAATTATTGCCCTGATGTAATCATTTATAGGGCCTCCTTTTACTCTCAAAAGTATTCCAGTCTGTGTGATAAATTATTTGACTCCGCTATTCATCTACCCCTGCCTCTCTTCCAGGGTTGTTATCCAGGTGAAACACATTAATATTATTCTAGTTGGGACTAAACTTAAATTTATATGGAAAATATCATAAAATGAAATGAACTAATGTAAACAATAGAAGAAATGTATAGTTCACATAACTGAAAATGATTATTTTCAATTCCAGAGCTATGGAGCTTATATTTATATTATTAGTAGTAGTAGTGACAAACATAGCATTATCATCACCACTTTTCTTCTTCTTTGTTAAAGCTCACCTAAAAGTGTGGTTACTGTGAGGATGGCAGAGAAAGCAGAACATGGAATTTGGAGCCAAGAGACTTCTTAGCTGACCCTGAACTCTCCTGAAAAAGAGTTCCCTTGCCATACACGATAGGATTTTAGAAGGATCAGATGAGATCCCCTATGTGAGAACGCTCTGCAGATGCAATAGGAATTGACCAGGGTGAAGGACTGCAGCTATGGCTCATAATAAAAGCTTCCTTTGTTTCCAAACATTCTCAGGACTGACATCTGATCTTCATAGTCTGTAAATACCAAAAGAATAAATACAAGTGGAGTTCAGAATTGGTGAGCGTTGAGGATCATATAGGATGCCCCCAGAAGGTGAACTTGAAAGGGGAAGAGAAAGGATAATGCATCTTAAAGTTACAAAAATCATACATGTCATAATTGTGATGATAAAGACTGTTCAATTATTAGATGCTGGTAGTGGCAGCACAGAAAGGAATAAGGCATACAGGCTTCAGATTGAGTGAACTTGGATTTGAAGATGAAATGAGATTTTGTACTAAGGTGTTTAGAACAACACCTGACATAGAAAGTGATCAATTAATAAAGGTATTACTGTGATTACTTTTAACCAGTTCTGGGTCAAGCACCATGCTGAAGGATGTTGTTCCCAACGCTTATCCCCCAAATGCTAAGAGACTAGGGACTGGCTCCTCACTTTTGCTCTTTGGTTGGTCTAACAAGTAAGGGTATTGACTAACTGAGCAACAGTAGGTTGCAGCGGTGAACCCAGAGTTGGCTTCTTTCTTTTTTAAATTAATTTTATTGGTGCAATTTAGATATACAGAGTGATCACATTCATCATAGGGAATTTGTACTTGTACATTATATATCTTGATCCCTCTTTTTTCCCCATTCCCCTCACCTCCCTTCAACTCTTCTTCCTCTCCTTATTTACAAAAGCTTTGTTGCCATTTTTTCCTTCTTTCCTGACTTTTTTCTTTTCCCTTCCTTCCCTCCTCCCCTCCCTAGTACCCGTTCCTTTTGAACAATTTCTTCCTACTTCACAATATCTATTTCTTAGGCCAGGGATTTAGCTCAGTGGTTCCACCACCTGCCTCACAAGCACAAGGTCCCAAGTTCAAAACAAACAAAACAAACAAAAAACAAACAAACACAATATCTATTTCCTTGGATATAGTTGATTTTCCTCTAGCTTACTCCCATGAAAAAACTTTTCACCAAGATGAGACATATTTCCTTGGAATTTCAGGGCATCAGAAGCATGCAGATCTCATGGTGAAAGGAGCAGAGGGAGGAAATATGGCTTCTTCCTCTACTGCTAGAGGTGCTGCCCTGAGTTTTTAGCATTTGAACTTTTTGTTTGCATTACTGATGTAAGGGAAACTGTGGTTAGGGTCAGAAGTCAGGCCACAGGAGATACTGCTCAATCCTAGCTGTCTGCATCCTGGAAGCTTAGCAATGGCCATGCAAGAGTAGCAATGGTGTCCAGATGACGTCTTGGGTGTTAGAGGCTAGCTGTCACCTGAGCATGTGGTGCAGCTGTTCGGCACCCTGTCAAAAATGGGTCAGTCTCATAAAAGGATTGCACAAGGGTACTCCTTTGTGGTGATGATCAGTTCTTTGAGTGTGTGTGTTGGTCACACAAATTTATACATGATAACATTGGACAGAGCTAAAATATACAACATACATGCACATACACAAGTATATGTAGAAAGTGATGAAATCTAAGTAAGGTCTATAGATTATACTAATATCAAGTTCCTAGTTAGTTATGTAAAGTGCTGCCATCAGAGGAAAGTGGCAGAAGCTAGGTGAAGGGTACATGGAACCTTTCTGTGCTATTTTTGTGACTTTCTAAGTCTATGATTATTTCAAAGTAAGAAGCTTTTAAATTTTTTAAACTTTTTATTGAGTATAATTAACAAAACCAATTTTATTTAAAGTGTACGACACCGTGTTTTGAGATACATATACATTGTAAAGTGACAACTACAATCATGCTAATTGATATATCCACTACGTCACATATTTACAGCAGTTCTTAATTTCTTCCACTTAGAAACATTTTATAATAGCACAAATAAAGAAGTATTAAAAAAGAAAAATGTGTTCATCATCTCACTCCCAGAGGCAGATTAAAATAACTATTCTAGAAAATTTCTTGATATCTCCAAACATTAATACACTTTCTAAAATAAAAAATTGGCAGTGCCATATGTACTGTTTTATGACTTGTCATTTCACTTAACAGAGTGTAGTGGACACCTTTTCACCTCGATAAATTCATATCAACATCATGATCTCTTAACTATATAATTGATAATTATTTTTCCACCTCCACTACCTTCCCTTATTCCCTCTCTTATTTCCTTCCATTTGTCTGATAATACTCTCCCTTCTACTTTCATGTTGTCTTTTTCAGATTCCATATTTTAGGAAAAAACATGCAATATTTTTCTGAGTACAGCTTATCTCACTTAACATGGTTGTCATCAGTTCCATATATCTTCCTATATAATTCCATTTTTCTTTACTATTTTATAATGCTCCACTGTGTATATACCACATTTTCTTTAGCTATTTATCTATTGATGGGCACCTAAACTGGTTCCATATCTTGGCTATTGTGAATTGTGCTGCATTAAATGGATACATTGGTAACCCTCTAATGTGATGACTTAGATACCTTCTGGAATATACCAAGCAATGGTATAGTTGGATCAAATGGTTAAAAGAAAGGTTTTTTTTAAAGTGAGTCTGGTTCTACATGAGGTGATTTTCTGGTATGTTCCTTTGCTTACATATGGTGGATTGATAGGATAAATAAATTAGTTAATGCATTTAAAAGCACCTCAAACAATGCCTGGCACAATAAAAAAAACACATTTAAATTATTTTTCCTACTTTTAGAATCACTTGATCTACTTTGAAGATAGTTCTCTTCAACAACCAACATGGTTCTTCTACTGAAGCCTTTGGAGGAACACCCCATTTCATAATGACTTGTCCAGCCCTATTGTACCTGAAAGCAGTAGTTCTCCCTTTGTAATCACATGCAAATCATCTGTAGATCCTGTTAGAAAATGTAGATTCTGATATGCTTAATCAGGCTGTCAGTAGGCTGCTGACTAATATCTGATTAGCTGACAAGAGATGACAAGAGTCACCTTATGTAAACATGTTCCATAAATGCTCCAGAAAGGCTAAGGGCACTCCACAGAAAAATCATAAAATCCCAGGAGAGTGATGATGCAACCCCTCCCTTGCCCAATAGGAAAGGCACTAGGGAGGTGGGCTACATTGCTTTGCACAAATTATTCCATTAATTTTCTTTTTTTCACTCTATTATTGTGTATTTTGGTCTCAGTGCTATGCTAGACTCTGAGAAGTAAGAGAGGAGTAAAATATGTTCTCTTCCCTCATAAAGCTTTAGTGAGAGGTAGATAATTACAGGTTTATAATTACAACAGTGTGTCTTGTTTGCTGCAATAGAAATGCAGATATGTTCTAGGAGTATAGAAAATAGGATTGTGATCAGACCAGGGGATCAAGAAAGGCTTCCTAGAGGGGGTGATGAATTACAGTGAAATGGCTGGAATTAGAAAGGTGGGCTGAGAAGAAAGGAAAGGAAGTACACCAAGAAAGGGACTCACTGTGAGCAATGGCATGGAACTTTGAGAGGTGAACACTTTTCCTTGAAACTACCCCAAATCAGCTGGAGCTGGAGCAAGTCTGCTTCTTGGAGAGTGGAAGAAGGTTAATAACAATAGGTTGGGGAAATTCTGGATTAAATAAAATTGGACCACTATTTTGCTGCAGGGCACCTCAGAGCCTTTGATATGCCCTCCTATTTCCTAAGTCTCCCAGGGGGTTATTATGTACAGAATTTCCCAGCCACTGGTACAGAGACTCTTTGTTTCAGGACATCTTGTGAGACACAAATTCTCTTGAACACACTTGGGAAACATTGGGCAATTCAAATAGGTTCTGACCAACATTCGTGTTTATTAGACAAAATAAAGATATTTTTAGGAAATCCAGAGTTATGGATAACTCTTTCCTTTTCTAGAACTTCATGGTAGTTCCTGAATCACATCATCTTAGTTTAAACTGGCTCTCTCCCAGCAGGATCCATAGGCAGCACTCCAGGAGTTCATCAGTTTAGCTCTATGCTAGCACAAGGGCTCTGTCTGGCCTTCTGGGCTCCATTAGTACTTAGTCTTTTCTTTGGCCACCAAATGACCTTCCAAGATTTTTGGGGGGAGGATGGGGTACTGGGGATCAAACTCAGGACCTTGTGCTTGTGAGGCAGGCGCAGTGCCAGGTGCCACTGAGCTAAATCCCTGGCCCTGACCTTCCAAGATTTTTGCAAATTTAGAGACAGATATAGTATCTTGCCCAGTGAAGAAAAGGCTTTAGTAGATAATCTTTGCATTGATTACTCAAGAAGAGAGTGATGTAAAATAAAAATTTAATCAAATCTTGAAATATAACCAGGGCTGGGGAATTCATAAAGTTACATTTTGTTTTCACAGGCTAAGAGCAGGACTGATGATTATGTGTGCACACACATGCACATCCACACACACACACAAACACACACACACACAAAAATGCTGCAGGGGGCAGAGAACATTTTGCAGTAAATTCAAGTCCTGAAAATAAGTATCATAACAAATCATGAGCTCAATTCTTCACTCCTCATCTCCTCTACCCCCACAATACTCATAAATTCTTTTAACCAAGAAAAATATTCTGATATGCCTTAGTGTAGAATTTACTGCCTCTGTTCTCCATCAGCCCTTGCTCGATTATGAGCTTGCTAAATGTTTATGGTGACTTTTTCAAGGTACATGTGCTCTGACTTCAGTCCCAAGGGCACTGTATGGATGAAGTGTGTGATATTCCTGCTCCATCTCACTCTTCCTTCTTTCATGCCATCTGTGAGCCATCTTTTCCCAAATGGACTTCAGGCTTTATGCTTAAAGGTTCTTGTTCTTTCAAACTCTAATACTTGTGGATTCTCACTTAAAAGAAGATAACATCTTCCTAGAATATAGAAAGTAGCACAAGATTTATCAAAGAGTATAAAGTGCCCCTCAAGTTTAAGTGTTAGGTGGTGGGTTCAAGGATTGTTATGTTAGAATTACAAAAATCTCAAGGGTGAAAAATGACAAGTTGGGTAAAGAAGAGCCATCCCTACGGTTGACCTGGCTGAGAGTAGATTGTACTCCCTGATTTCCTTAGCCTGACAGTTCAAATATTTCTACCCTCAGCTCTCTCATACATTTAGTACTCAGTTTAAATGTTAGGTGCCTGACCATCTTTGAACATTATTGGGTATGGGAGGACAATAGCTACCAGGCTGTAATTCTAAATTTAAGGATAAAAAATTCTGGGGGGCAGTAGAAGTGACAAGTGACTTGACACCACACAACCTCTCTTTGATGCCTTCTGATGAAGTTGACATTATTTATCTTGCCCTTCATCTCCTTTATCCAATCCTACCAACTATCCTAAATCTGAACTCTCCGCAGGGCCACTAGACAGAAGCAGTAAAGATTATTTTTGGGGGGGGCTTTAAAACCCCTTGCCATTTCTTCACGATTTCAGGATAAATTTTTATGGCAAGAAAAACACACACACACACACACACACACACACACACACACACACACGCATACACTCATTCTGCCTCTAAACTTATTCTTTTTATAAGCTATAGCACATCTGCTCATTATAATCTCATAGAAACCCAAAACCTGAAATGTTGGTTTAGCGTATGTGTTAAAACAAAAAATATTTGGCAAACATTGTTTCTATAGCCAACTTAGGAAAGAGAAAGCAACAACTTCCATCCACATAATTACAGTATGAACAAGCAAAAAGTGAGTCTAAGAGGGGCCAGGGATTTAGCTCAGTGGTTTCACTGCCTGCTGCACAAGTCCAAGGACCTGAGTTCGATCCCTGGTACCAGGAAAAAAAAAAAAGTGAGCCTGAGACCAGGGAACAGAAACATTTCATTTTTAAATTCCTTTGATGGAAGATTGTGGTTCTATTTAGGAAGTAGCTTTTCTGAAAGCTGTGGAAAGGATTCCAGAAATAGGCATGATTCCTTTGTGAGTGAATGAGCATGTGGTTGCTCACCTGAGGTCTAGCCTGGGCTCTGTTCTCCCCACTCCTAGATAAGGCAAAGGTAACATCCTGAGATAGCCAGGACAGCAGACCTATAACAAAGTTGTCATGTTTGTTAGTGGAGTACCCAGGGGGGAAAAGGTTGGCCAGATATCCAGGCAGGAGTTTTGTAGGATTAAAATTTCTACCACTCGTGGAATAGCAGGTGAAGTCAGAAGGTTATGCAGTAGTGTGAGGGTGTGAAGTCTCAAGTCTTGATGAGTTTATAACAGATTGTGTTAGGAGGTAGGCCTGTTAGAGGTTGGTCACTTGGGGTGTGACTAGAAGTGTATATCCCTGGCTTCTCTTTCTCTTTCTCTGGTTCCTGGCCACCATAGGTAGAGCAGTTTTCCTCCATCAGGCCCTTCTATCATGTCATTTCTGACTTGGAGTCAGCTAACCATGGAGTGAACCCATGGACTGAACCCTATGAGCCAAAATAAAACTCTCTTCCTTAAATTGTGAGTGTCTGGTATTTTGTCCCAGCAACAGACAAGTAACAAATACATCATGGAAAATTAGCTTTTGACTTTCAACATATGAACTCAGCCTTTGAACCCATACTATGGTAGGGGGTAAGAAGGAGCCGAATTGTCTGCAAACCATAAGGTCACAACAGAAAGAGAAAGAGAACCTCGATTTTGAGAGACAAAGCTCTTAGAGTCCTGATTCCAGGCCAGAAGAATAAAACTACGTCTTATGGTATCCTGTACTTCCGGCCCGGGGATTCTGTTCCCTCTTCTTCAAGCCCTCCACAGTGTTTGAGTGACTCTACACACAGCAGTTGAGAGGAAGTAGGTGGGTGGGGGGAAAGTGCTGTAGGTAGATGTGTAGAAGTTACAAATTACAACCAGCAAGGGAGGGAGAGCTGCGTTTGAGTAATTCCACAGTGGGAGTGGAATGGGGCCCTGAACGTGGGGCAGGTGGGAGTGCCAGACACAAACTTAATAGACTAAAACATTTTGTGTGGGAATGCCAAGGATTAAGAAAATGCATCAATTGGGTAGAGTTTACTATCCATTGGTCAGCCTTGTATTCTGTGGAAGGCTGTACTGCAAATAGCCACAGGCATTTTAGAGTGTCCTTGCCTGCTACGCTTAGCAAGGAATGTCCCAGGGAATACCATAGAAGAAGGCCCCCTCCCTTAACATTTTCAAATAAGAAGTGAGAGATATCTGAAGGCTACTGTGCTATGTACTGACTCTCTTTCCTGAGCCTTTTCTACTCACCCAAGTGAGGAGCATTTCCTTCCACTGCCAGGAAACATCTGGGACCTGACACAGGCCAGAACTGAACTGACTTACTAATCCTTTAAAACCAGCCCCAGCTCCTAGAGTGACAAACCAGAAAATAATCAATTGCTTTTCCATTATTTTTTAAATTTTTAAATGGAAACATGAAGAGAAAAAAATGTCTTGAGCAGTATTAAATGTATCCTTCATTTTACTGGGAGCCCTTATTTTCTTCTATCAAACTTCCTCAAGTAATCTGATGCTTTTTAGAATCTATCAGCTCTAAGATAGGGGTCCCCTAGCTGGCTCGTTGTTCCTCTGAACATGCACTGGGAGATCACATCAGGTGATGCAGGGAACCTGTATCTGGTTGGGATCTTAATGATGAGAGAGCCACTGTGTTATTTGTCATGCTAATGGAATCAGTGCCATGGCTTTCTGGACACATTTCCCCCCAAGAACAGCCCAGCTAGAATGAACCAAGTCTATAAAATGAGTTCAATGCACAATTGCTGCCACCCTTGGGAACTGGAGAGAGTACAGCTCCAGATTTTTTTATATGCTCTTCTGGCATTGTAGAGCTTATTAAAATCATAGATCATAGAGCTGGAAGGCTGGAGAGAACTTTCAGCCATATTTCCATTATTCACTTTGCCCCCCCTCATGTAAGGCAGTCAGTTTAATCTTTGCATAAAAGATAGGGCTGTGGGAGAGGAGATTACACATCACACATGACACTAAACTGAAGATTATCCTGGCCTTTTTCCTCTGCATTTTTGTCCATATGCTTCCAGCTTCACGGGTTTTCTGTCTTCAGGAAGGGTTCCTGTGCTTTATAAGAATTTTTTATGTATCAGAAAAGCGCATTAAGTCCTATGTATCCTTATCTTTTCTACGAGGTCTCTCCCCTTCTAAAGGAAAAACAGCTCCATTTTCTATAAGACGGCTTCCTACTTCCACTCTCCTAGCCTTTCACTATTTATACACTGGTCTTATAATCAGACAAAGGAGTAGAAACCTGGTTGTGCCTTTTACTAGCTATTTCACTTAGATCAAATTCTTGCTGATCCCTCCTTAATGTGCCCCAGAGTGTGGGAAAAATTACTATCTCACTCTCATAATAGATCAGGGGTGGAAGGGTCTGTCCTGGGAATCATGAGGCCTCATTCTGTTCTCAGCGCTGGACTTACAGGTGGTATAGGCTTAGGAAAATCTCCTAATTCCCCTGACCATCACCTTTCTCACTTTTAAGTGAAATTAAGTGAAGTAGTACCATTTCACACGGTAGTTGGAGAGGTTAAAAAATATCAAATTATCATGGAGCCACACTTGGTGGTGTAGGCCTATAATCCCAGCACTCAGGAGACTGAGGCAGGAGGATTGCTGAGAGTTCAAGGCCAACCTGGGCTACACGATGAGTTCAAGGCTGCCCTGAACTACATAGTGAGACCCTGCTTCAAAAAACAACAACAACCAAAACAAACAAAAAAGTATCATGGAAAAGTTTTGATTTTGTAAAGCACTAAATCCATACAAGTTATTAACTTCATTATTATTTTGCCCTATTGTCAAGATCCCTAATGTGTACCATGGATAAATTTTCCATGCACTAAGCCATACCCAGCACATGACCTCATTTTCTGATGACTCCCCTCTTTTACAGAGTAGACTAGAAAATAAGATTTGTCTTTTTGTATCTTATCCTTCCTATTCAAAATTTGTTGGACAGGCGTAGTCATCTGACCCGATCAGGTTAATCATAATCTATCTCCAGGAAATTTAAGGTTAGGGTTTAGGGACTATTGTTAATTCATGGCAGTTATTTAAACAGAGAACAGATAAATTTAGGAGATAGGGAATGGATGTATTTGGTTCATACAGAAAGATGCAAAATGCAGAGAAGTAAGAATTAGCCACTGACATTCATCTCCTTTCCTATCCCCATTGGGCTATGGAAATACAAATATCATGGCAGGAGATGGAACTGTGGGCCCTACATGTGTCACTTCTGGGCAAATGTGAGTGTTGCTCCATGTGACGAAGAGCACACAGCCCATGGCCAGTTGGCCTAGCACTATTGGCAAGGCCGTCGTGCTGTGCTGTGGAAGATAAACAATTCTACCATAACATTGACATCAAACAAATCTGCTCTGTAACTATGACAGATCAAGACAAAAACAGATATCCCACAGGCATGTCTGAACACAGGCAAAAGATGAACATTGTGCAGCCTCAAAGATAACCAAACATCTTTGGCCCAGTCTAGCCTTTCCTCCTTCTTCCTAGGTAAGATTTAAGATGCCTACTTATTGAAATACCACCCCTTCTTGATAGTATCTAATTGGAACAAAGCCCTACTTCCTTGAACTCTCCCCCAAATTACCTAATATAAGCCCACATCTTATAGTATATCATTTATAAGAACTTAAAATGCTTCATGGTTCTTCCTCATTACAGCGAATAGCATAGGCTTCCATTTTATGGTTTAAGACCACCCAAAAAGTAAAGTGGCCAGTGTAAGGTCACAGAACAATACAGAGATTTTCTTTCAGAGTTAAGTCTAGAGTTGTTCTTCTGCCTTCTGTTCCAGTGTTCTTTCTACATCATGGTGCTCCTGAACTGTGTTCTACAATGATTTTTAAAATATATCCATGTGACGTATAGTAGACTAGGCCATATAATGGTAAAGGGATGAGTTTTCATGTATCATAGTGTTTAGCCCAATGCTGGATCACTATGTGGGGTTTTTTTAATTGATAGATAGAGAATAGAAAGCAGTGTACTTAACCCAGAAAGTTTATGTATTTAAGATGGTGATAGGTTCTTGCCGCAGATGATTCTGAATGCCTCCTAGAATGTCATTGAGAATGATTTGAAGTGTGCAAAGGGAACCCCTGGTCTCCTTTGCCTTTTTCTTTCTCCACAATAGACTCAAAGCTTAATTGTCTCCAATAAAGTGTCCATTCCTATGACTCAGTGCTTCTAAGTAGAACAGTAATGGGAGCCCTGGTGCTCTGCTTCTTGTCACAAGAGAACAGGGTATAATTTCTCACATTGAAGGAGACCCAATTATTGAGAAAAGAACTGAGTTCTTTTTAGTGTTACAATATAGTCCCTCTTGTACCTTGATAAAAAATAATTTGTGTACAAAAATCAATATTAAACCCTTTTTCTGAATATTCAACACCATTAACCCCCTTAGCAAAAGAAAGAAAAATTGATATTAAAACAAAGGAAATATTCAATACTGGAAGCTTTTGCACACTTAAAATTTTCTAAAATAAGAAACCTCTTAATTGAACTCTCTCTTCTCTTCAAGTTGGTATTCATCAATTTCTATGACAATAAATGCTTTCTAACTTAAGATGAAAGCAAACCTTCTCTGATCCCTGGAGCACAATAACGAGACTTTCATTTTGAGATGATGGGATATGGATCTCTTCCTGAAAAACAGACACAGTTTAAGCAGCAGTAGTGATTCATTGTCTCATTCCTCCTGTGGTGGAATTTTAGGGATAGAGGTGACTCTGAGCTCTTAGCTCCAAGTCAAAAGCTGCACTTGAAACTTCTATTTGGGGGAATCTTAAAATTTTATTTTTAAAAAGTATTTTTATGTCATAGAAATAAATAAACCTAGTCCTGGGATCTTGGATTCTAAATATCATTTTCCACTAAAATAATCAAGGCTTATTTTTTTTAAAGATGTCTGATTTAAGGGCTGGAGGAATGAAATTAATACAGTTTATTTGTTCATATGTTTGTTATCCCCTCTATTCTAAAAGTTCCTATGGATAAAAAGCCTTATTCATTCTCTCCCTCCCTCTCTCCCTGCCCTCTTCTCTGTCTCTGTCTCTCTGCAATATTAGGCATTGAAACCAGGACTTTTGTACTGAGCTACATCCATAGCCCTTTTAAATTTTTTAGTTTTGAGACAGGATCTCACCAAATCACTAAGTTGGCTAGGCTGTGCTCAAACTTTTGACCCTCCTACTTCAGCCTCCCAGTGTGCTGGAATTATAGGTGTTGTCTTAGTGACTTTTCTTGTTGACCCAAAATTGAAGGAGGAAAGGTCATTAACCCATCATTGGCTGTCTCCAAGGTAGGGTGGCATGTCAGACAGGCATTGCATAGGAGAAACAGTTTATGGAGGGCAGAGGTAGCAAAGCAAGCAAGTGTGTAAAGCCTCTTTCTGTTTCTCACATTGTATTCAGGCTACCTGGACTAATGCCAAATCAATCAGTGGACTGATTTAGTAATCACACACCCTTAGTTCCAACATCACACTCTCTAGATTCAGCCACCTCTGGAAAAAGCCCCACCTATGACCACCTGAGGCTTTGTGGGAACAACTAGACACAATTACCATACCCCACCACACCATGGCTTCTTATTTGTTGCATTCCCAGTTACTGATAAAGAGTGAGTATATAAACTCTTTGTTGTATAAATTAATGAGTAAAATACTCAGTGCATCAATAAGCCAATCAACTGTATTATGAAGGGATGACTCAATCCAGCAGGACATGGGCTCACAGTAAAAAGTCCCTATGCTGTCTGACCTCCTACCTAGACAAGCCAGACCAGCACTGACTTTTCCAGTAGGCTTTTGTTCTTTTTAGAATGAAAGTTCTTGAAATTTAAAAGGAAGTCTCCCTCGTTCTACACAGAGATCATTGGTGCTAGAACTTCATGATTGTTTAACGGTAATCATTAATTTCATTCATAGCCTAATTTTTAAAAATTGCTTTATTTTGTTGTCCCTCAAGTGTATGTGTTTATGTATCTTTTAATCTACTCATTCCAGTTCATAAGCTCTTCAGAAGAAGACTGGTCAGTCTTTATAGAATTCCAACATATGGCTGTATTTAATCAACATTATATAATAAGCTGTCAGCTTACAGAAGGGCTCAGGGAACAACCATTAACTAATGAACAAACAGCTCAGGGATCCACTGCATGCCGTTATCTATGCCTGCATCTCCAAACAACCATTAGTTCACAGTGCAGGTTTTTCTAGTTATAAAAAATCTCACTGGTTGCTCCTGAAATTACTTTCTCTGATAGCTTTTAATTTCAACAACATGTATAAAGATTTTGCAATACAACAAACATACAGCACTTCCTCTTCCACCCATGCTCCAGGATTCTGTCACTTTCCCCTGTCAATTTTCTCTGGGGGCGGGATGGTGATGGTGGTGGTGGTCTTTTGTGGGCCTCCCTCTATACTCATACCATGGTACCATTGTAGAGCAGCTTCAATCTTAGAAAATATGGGGGCCAAGGAGACTTGATTCCTAAAGAGTGGTGCGAGAAAGAACTGGAGTGTGGGAAGAAGAGGAATGGGCTTAACACTCGAGTACTCACTTTGTGCCATGTATTACATTATTACATTTAATCTCTCCAGTAACCAGATTGTTCTGTTTACAGAAGGAAAAAAATGAGGCTCCAGTTTCCACAGTTACTTAACTAAGATGTCACAGAACATGAGCTAGCTTCCTAAGTCTACCTTCTTTCCATGACACCAGGCTTTGGACCTGATTGTTCTGATGACTTCATGCTCCCCAGAGGTTCAGCCTCAAATAAATTTGCTGAATGTAATATTTTGAGTATTTCTTTTCCAATCTCTTAGAAAAAACATTTAAAGAAAACAGAAAATCGCTAATAAGCTTTGGAGGTATATTCAGTAGTGAGAAACATCCTACTATTAATGTATCATATATTCCTTACCAGGAAGAAGTTGGGTTATTGTATCTCCCAGTGAGATAGCTATGATATGTCTCTTTTACCTTGAATCTTGTGGGGAAGAGTAATTTTCCCTCAACTCTACTTCTGGCCAAATATTTTAGTTAAGGATCACTTGGTAGAAAGATAAAAAACATAAAACAAAAACAAAAAATCCTTCTCAAACTTGTTTAGACAAAGGGAATTTACTACAATGAAATAAAGGTGTCTTATAGAACTCAAGGTCAGAAAGTAGTCAGGCTTCATAAGAGACTGGAACTGGGAACTGAAGAGTCAATAGGAAGTGAAGAAACATTTTCTCCTCTCTTTCTGCCCTTCTCTCTCCTACAGTTTGGCTTCATCCTCCACCCACTCCATGAATTTTGACCTTCTAACTTTTGTCAGGTACTCCACTCATAAACAACCCCTCTCCTGTGTTGTTCACCACTTCTCAGCTCTAGCACCTCATATGGTTCTCGTTGTATCTTTAGGTTTCCACTCTAAATATGCAGAAGACAGAATCTGATTGGTCTATTTTTGATCCTATATCTACTTCAGTTCAATCAGAGGTGACTATAGGAAGAGGTGACTTACTTCACTGATCTCTACTCACCTAGAAAGAGGAATGGGCAGGTTTTTAACAGGATGTGAGGACAAGGATGATTCTAAGAGGAAATGATTGGATTTCTGGTATGGCATAAAACATAGAAAAACCTATGAGAGTTGTCAATGATGGCTTAAGAGGCCAGAAAATAGAGGGGATCAACAAGGGGCCCCCAATTAGCATAGCTGGAAAAATGGTATGACTACAGAGAATTATTAGGATTATAACTGCTTTAATCCAAAATTACATTTCCTTATCTTTTTGACACTTTGATTCCATCTTTTCCCATTAAAAATCAATCTATTGTGTTATAAAATCTTGGGAACAGCCTGAATCTCTATCACTTTGGAAATAGTGGACCAAGTTCTGAAACAGTCTTGTTTATGATATACTGTGTATCTGTTAAAAAGAAGTTGGATCACTATGTATTAAGCTGATAAAATATTCAAGACTTTATTAAAAAATATATAAATATATATATTCCTATATTTGCTACCAAAAACCCCCACAAGCAATAATAACAATAGCAACAACACAAAGTCCTATATATCACCTATACAGGTGCTTATTCACCTATACAGGTGAATAAGGATAATATAACAAAACTGTTGACATCAACTACCTTGGTGGGGAGGAGGTAGGTTTGGAGAGAGCAAACACTCAATGTTTTTTAATATGTCTCTGCATGACTTAACTTATTAGAAAATCCATATGTTATAGTTACAATCTTTAAAGTTTATTAATGGATCAGAAATTAATTAATAATTTAAAATATATATTTAAATATATAGATTCTCTATTGAAAAGCTTATCTCAAATACCACCACTTCTGGCCTCTTCTGATATCCACCTAAAAATGAGCTCTGTGTTTTTAATGAAGCTCCACAGGATGGAGACCTCTCTCATGATTCTGAGATTCTGCCTGTTTACCCTTTAAAATCCCTCCAGGAGTCATTTTGAACCCCTCCCTCAACATCTAAAACAATGCCTTATGCAGCTTTCTAATTAAAATCTTTATGGAATAGGATTAATTTAATACTCAGCCACTTTCACAACATGTCCTGTATGTTGTCTTGAAGAGGCAGATTTTCTCTTAAGAATTTTTCTGGTTTATATATGCAGCAATATCTATTGATTTTATTTTTCTATTACAATAGTGTATATTTTTTTACAATTTTTTGATATCTTTATATATTTTTCAAAATAAATTTTATTTTATTTTATTCCAGACCTCCCTCAAGCCAGTGTCTTTATAATTTGTTCATAGGTTGAAGGAAAATCAAATGTGTGGTTATTTTGTTGTTTAATATTCTAAGCAAATGCAATGGACCCCAAGCAGCTATGTGTCTTTAAAATTAATTTGAGGCATCTCAACTGACCTTAGCAGGCAGAATTCAGTAAGTCCAGGGGTTGAAAAACCAAAACTGTGATTGACCCTGTCAGAGATCAAATGGTTGATGCCAAACTCTTCTAAATTACACCCATGCTTGACCTACTAGTCTCCTTCTGAATGCACCTCATTACTGAGAGACCATTATTCTAGGGACATATACTTAAATATTTAATAAATCTATGCTCAGAATCTGGGAGCATAATTAAACTTTTGATGAGAATGAAGGAGAATGAGAACAGAACCAAGAACAGAGAACAAAGGGAAAAGGAGGAGGGGAGATGTTAAGGTAGCCTGTGGTCAGAAATGCTGAGCTTTTCAGTTATCCTATGGGCCATGATTTCACTTGGATATGGTGATCTACTTTAGCCCAAGAACATTTAGACAGGACTAAAGACTAGTTTCAGGGTACATTTAGGAAGCTTCCAGTGAGTTAGACCAAGGCACTTTCAATAATGGTGGTGATGGAAGCTGACCTTGGATTTACCCATTGCCACCCAGATGTTTATTGTAAGAGTAATTTGTCTCAGTGTAATAAAGGCATAACTAATAAAACACATATGTGCAAAAACATTACTGGAATACAAAAGACTTGTGGGGTGAGTTTCCCATAATACATACTGGGGGGACTAGTTGGGTAATAGGTATAGTAAGGGGAAGGAAGACACAGCAAGAAAACATTGGGCCAAGTGATCTGGTTCTGGTCCTGTCTCTGCCGCTAAAATGTAGACTTGACCATGCCACATAATCTCTTAAGATTTTTGGGCCCCCATTTTCAAAACTCATAAGGACTACATTTGTTTCTGAAGCTGCAATGTACAAATGAATCAACTGGGAATGGTGCTAAAATGGGGATTTTGACTTAGGCTGGAGTGAGATTAGAGATTCTGCATTTCTAACAAGCTCCTGGGTGATCCACAGATCATACTTTATTAGGTTATTTGAGAAGGAAGGACTTAGATCTCAGAATTCCCTTCCAGTTCTAAACTTTTCATCCCAATTCAGAATCTTCACCTTCTCACATAAAATTCTCTGAGTTTTCCTTGCTTTTTGGTTTCAGCTGACCTCTATTGTCAAAGATTCATTCCACCTTCTTTCCCACCTTAACAGAGTCACAATCACTTTTGTTCACTTAGGATTCTTCTCTTATCTCTGTTCTATTGAGAAGGAAATTGAGACACAGAGACACGTCAAATGATTTCCTCAGGTTTACACATCCATTCAGCAGCAGAGGTGGAACTACTTGAGTCTGACTCAAAAATCAGGCTCATAACTACTAACTGCCAAAATGCCATGCACCTGTTTATTTATTTATTTATTTTTAATTAATTTATTGGTACATTTAAGGTATACAATATAATGACATTCATCATTGTAAATTTGCACCTTTACATAATCCATCTTGGTTCTTATTTTTTTCCCATTCCCCTGCCCTCCCTTCAACCTCTCCCTATCTACAATGACTTTGTTTCCATTTTTTTCATTTTCTCATATTAATTCCATTCCCTTCTTTCCTTTCCCCTATCCCTCCCACTTCCCCCTCCCCTTTGCACCTTTTCTTCCTATTTCACATTATCCATTATATCTTTTAGTCCTTGTTTACACTTTCAGTTTCTTACACTAGAGAAGCTATTATTTATTCATTTATTTCTTGGGTGGGAGGGAAGGAGAGGGAGAGGGAGACAGAGACAGAAATTTAAAATTTTATTTTAAAAGTGATAGTGATTCATTGAAACAATCAAGCAATGTAGATATGTAAAAAAGGATTATTTCCTTTTCCTTTCCTTCCACAATTTCTTGAAGTATACTATCTTTCTACAAAGCTTTCATGCTTAAATAGCCCAGAGGATGGCAGGAATTGTGTGTTGCTCACTACTATATCACTAGTGCCTGACATAGAGCTAGCAAGACCTTTAATAAACATTTTTTTTAAAAAATGAAAAATTGAATTTACTCCTTTTTCAAATAACAAAAATGGAGTCTTACTACAATGTTTTAAATGACCCCATTAAAATGATATTGAAATTTAATCACCATTATGAGGTGTTAAGAGGTGAAACCACGTGGAACCTTGGGGAGGTGATTAGGTCCTGAGGACTCTGTTCCTGTGAATGGGTTAGGTTAGTCCATGGGATTAATGGGTTAGTGGTTATTTTAAGTGTTATGAAACTGGATTTTTTCTGTCTCTTGTGTGTGCCCCTTTGTTGTGTGATGCCCTGCACTGCCTTGGGACATTGCCCACTGTCCTAATCAGCAAAAAGGTCCTCACCAAACATGGCCCCTTGACCTTGGACTTCCCAGATTCCAAAAATGTAAGAAATAAATTTCTTTTCTTTGTAAATTCCCCAGTTTTAAGTATTCTGCAACAGAAAACAGAAACTTACCATACATGTTTCTAAGAAATTGTTATTTTCATTTAATATAGCTTAAGGAATGTTCCAGGGAAAAACATGTAGCTCTAATTCTTTTTAAATAACTGTATTGTATTCTATAAAATGAATGTGCCATAGTTGATTAAGTTATTTCCAACCAAAAGACATACATGTTTTCTTTTTCTTTTTTTTGGTACCGTGGATCGAACTCAGGACCTTGCATTTGTGAGGCAGGCGGTGGAACCACTGAGCTAAATCCCCAGCCCAAGACATGCATGTTTTGATATATTAACTATTTCTTATGTATCTTTATGTGCTAAGGTATTTATTTATTTAAGGTAATTTCTATATTTCAGATTACTGGTTCAAAGGGCATGTGTAAGTGCTGGGCCAATTCACACTCAAACAAACAGTATGTAAAAGTGCCCATCTTCATACTTTTACCACCTATCAACTTTTTATGTATTTACCACTATGGTGTGCAAAACAAAAATCTTGATATTTTGCTTTGAATTTTCTTTGTTACTAATGAAGTTGAATGCCTTTTTACATTGTGTGTGTGTGTGTGTGTGTGTGTGTGTGTGTGTGAAATGCAGGAAACTTGCAAAACTTGTTTAAGTAACATTGCTAGATTAAAAGATATGAACATTTTAAAGATGCTTTACAGCCAAACTTCCTTCCAAAAGTGATGAAACAATTTACCCTCCCACAAGCAGCTAGTGAAACTTCCTATTTCATCAAACTAGGTATTGTGATTCTAAAAAGAAAATAAAGGCCATCTCCAATTTGAGAGCTCTGTTGATTTACTGGGGATTTCTCACTTCCCCATCAAAAGCAGGTGGGAGCACCTGGTGGGGAGCTCACTCCAACAGGGAAAGCTGGGGTACAAGGCAGTGCCACAGGCACCATAGCTTTGGAAAATTATCCAGGGCTGTGGTGGGAGGAGACTAATGACATTTCCAAGAATAGGAATGGGAAAATGAGCACCTGTGTGTGTCCAAGAGAATTGGTGCAGAGTGTGATAGTGAACTGGTGCTGATGCTTGCAGCCAGATACAGCCAGGGTGCTGTGGGGAGTGTGGTGTGAAGGGCGGATGCTGCTCTACTGAATGAGCCCAGCTTCTGTCACATTCTAGAAGACTTGGCCACAATCGATTTGAACAGAGTTGAATTGAAATAAGCAAAATTTTCTGCTCAACCATAGCTAAAAGCAAGCCCTTAGCCAAACAAATGGATTCCTATAGCCTGGACCCTATAATCAAATCAAATCCATACAGAGGCTGTTGATACAAACCTTGAATCAAAATAAGTTTTGAGCCACTTGAGAGGCACAGTGAGCTAACATGAGTTGAAACAAAGAGGCTACATCTAGGCAGAAGGATCAGGGATAACTTTCTGAACTGAGGTCAGGAGGCTGGAGGAATGCCTGAATCTTAAGAAAAAAGATATGTTTCCCCACCACTAGAGCTTCAGGCAAGTTGGAAGCCCTGGCCTTCACATATCCATGGTGATATTCACAAATCTATGAGTAGTCCTCATATTGGCCTTAGATCAGTAAGTCGATCAGAGCAAAATAAGGGATTTAAGTCACCCCTCTTCTCCACACTAAAGCTTGGAAGCTTCAAATCAAGGGCTGCTGAATGCTTCCTGGGATTCTCTGTGGCTGTCTAAGAAAAATTTAGTTAGTGACTTTGCAGGATTCAAATATGCTTACAGCTTTATTTTTGCTGAAAGAAAGGAGAGGTTTCTGCATGAGAGAAGGGAAGAAAGAGAAAATGTAGTAAGGACAAGGTGATTTGGTTGTGATGTGGTTCCTAGTCTCCTTGGACCTTGATGCCTGAGGGATTAGCTTTAAGGCCATGTGAGGAGGCATTCAAGACCAGAGTGGAAGATTTGCCTGGCCTAATAGACTGTGTGTCTGAGCTGAGGTGAGCATTCAGAGCTGAGAAGCCCAGTTCTCTCTGGCTGATGGGCTTCAGGAATTGTTAACCTGGGGGCACTTGTCAGCCCAGCGCAGTAAGAAGGGAAGATTATTTCAGCAGCTGGTTTGTACCATGAGCACTCAAGAATGACTGGGAAGAAGAAAAGGGAGGCGTGGAGGTCCTACATGAGGGAGAAATGGTTGAAAGCCATGAGGATTTGGCTATACCATCTTGAGGGCTGGGGACAGTTTAGTTGCAAAGGAATTGTTTAATATCCTACCTAGAGAGAATAGAGCTAATTGGTACTCACTGCCTTTGGAGAAAATGGACTCAAAACTTCTTACTAAATTAAGACCTTCAGTTACTGTAGCTGAACCTCCCCTAATCTTTAAGAGCATCTTAGAATCCCATTCCTATTGTGACTGTTTACGAGGCTCTGGGAAAATATTTAAACCTGGATTTCTTGGTAAGAACTTCTTTGGGTGGCTAGGGATGTTTTGATTAAATTCTCATTGCACAATACTGATTATCAGTTATATTTTGGATCCTGAACATAATAGATGTTTAACACATTACTTCACCTGGTTTAAGGTATTGATAGAGTATATATTTTATTTTGGTACATTATCTTTCTCTGAAGTGTGTATTAGCTAAGCCCATGAGAAACAGTGACATCCTTGGTCTCTAAACACTTTTCTTTCTACCTCTCCAGCTATTTGCTGCATAAAAAGAATCTCTTGCCTGTTTTACTACATTGAGGTTTATAGGAAATATATCAGGAAGGAGAGGTAGAGGACATTGACTTCCTTTGGGTTCCAGGCCTAATGTGCACGAGTACTTCCTTATTACTTTGTCTCTTTCCCTAGGTTCCCTTCTAATCAGAAAACAAGAAATTAAAACTCTTTACTACTCCAGAATCTCTCTTCCAGATTTCTCATTTGGTAAATATGATATTTCTGGGTATGACTTTCCAGCTAAGTTCAACACAGAATTAACACAGGCTGTTTATTCATAAATTTGCAATGAGGGAACCCGTCTGCTGTCACTTTCATTTGCATGGAAGCTTAAAGATGTTAGGAACAAGGATATGTTTTTTACAGTAAATACTGGGACCAGAATCTGGTGGTCAGGCTCCCTGTTGTGAGGTGAGATATATAAGCAAGGGAGTCTCGGGTGGGGGATTTAACTCAGTGGTTTTGCTGCCTGCTGCACAAGCATAAGGACCCAAGTTCGATCTCCAGTACCAAAAATAAATAAATAAATAAATAAATGCATATATTTTAAAAAAATAAGGGAGCCTCTGATCTTTGGGTACACTTGGGAATCCTTGGTCAGCTGCAAAAGACTAGGCAAGAAGTTTGGAGACATTTCCTAAGAGGAAAGGTTGCTCGGTGTTAGAGCAAAGAGTTTTCTGTGGCAGATCATTTCATGGAATAAGTGGAGATCAACAGGGCCCCTTTTTAGTCTTTATGAGAAGCTGACCTCCTAGAAGAAAGTTCCTCACATCCAAAGCCAGAAATGGAACAATAAAAATTTTTAAATCTTTAGCTAGAAGATAATTCATTAATTAACATCTTGATTCTCAACTAGAGTAAACAATAATTGGGAATTGTATCAATTAAAAGGAGTTTATGCTTCCTTTCCTTCATATCCCGCTTGTCTATATAAAGTACAGCATT
The DNA here is from genome assembly GCF_053883595.1 of Heterocephalus glaber. Taxonomy (NCBI): domain Eukaryota; kingdom Metazoa; phylum Chordata; class Mammalia; order Rodentia; family Bathyergidae; genus Heterocephalus; species Heterocephalus glaber. Next base: position 26,676,561 of record NW_028258294.1, on the reverse strand, counting down.
TATCAGACTGTACCCCTCCCAAGTCTTTTGAGCACCCTGAATCAGGGAAACATGTTTCCTACAGCCTTCTCTGGTTATTAACTGCAATCCAGGCTTTCCATGAGCACTCATTTACTCTCCTCTCCTCCTGCAATGTAGATGGGCTTCTCTTTGACCTTAGTCTCACTCATTTGCCCTTGAGCCTTCCATTAGGCTCATTTACCCAATAGGATGGTGGAGAGCAGGCTGCAATTCTTTGAAGCTTCACTGAAAGTCAGCGAAGGAGAAAAATATAAGGCAGACACTAACTGTTGTGGTATTCAGAGCTTCTCAGCCTATGGACCCCTGAGGAGGCTCTCCCTGGCTTACTGCCATCTTGAAAGGATCTTCTGTCTTCTGTCTGGAGAGAATACACTATAATAGTCTCCTGCAGAAAAGCCTAAGGGTGTATCTCCTCCCTCTTCCCTTGATCTCTCTCCGCTTCCTGCCATGCTGCAAGCTGTTTGTCCTCTGCCATGCTGCCCATCTTGGAGCCAGTGGACTACGGATTGAAATGTGAGCCAAAATAAGCCCCTCCTCCTTTAAATTGTAGACGTTGAGTATTGTGTCTCAGCTATGAGAGAGTAATTAAGACAGGGTTGTTAATTTCATTTTATAGATGAAAACATGAAAGTCCAAAGAGATTAAGTAACAAGCCAAGGACTGTTCAGCTAGAAAACTGTGTAGGCATAATTTGAACTCAAATCAATGTTTCTGTGGGCTCTGCCCTTCTAAAATGCAAGAAATAATGCCAGATGTGACTTAAGGTAGTCCTTGACTTTCCCTACTCATTATCTGCCAGGTGCTGCACTGTCTGTGTACTTCCCCTCCCCACTCCACACTAACTTGGCCCTCTTTTTCCCTGTATCTCTCTAGCTTGAAGTTTTACTCAGAATCTTCTCTGCTTTAGCCTCTTCTCCTTCTTTATCCTTTTTATCTCTCTTCTTCTCTCTCCTCCCTTCTATCCCAAATTTAGAACAAAGGTTTTGTTTCCTATCCATCTGTCATTCTTAGGAGAAGTGACTGGCAGTCTGATGAAGGGGTGAGTCTTCTGTCTTTTGCTGAGAGTTCGTTTGCTTTCCAAGGAGACCAATGTGGTTGTCACTGAGCCCAGATATCTTGTATAGCTTAATTTCTTCTAAAAATGTCAGAGCACAAGGGCTGTATCCATATAAATACTAAAACTGTGGGCACAAGTTATAGGTCCTTAGAGTAGAAAAGTTGTCTAATTGGGTGGCCAGCTTCCAAAATTCTCCTTGGTAATCCTTCCTTATGACTGTTTCTCTTTTACAAAATAGTTTCCAGAAGAGTTTGGAATTTGCTTGCAGAGGTGTCAGAGTACCTATCACAAAACTCATACCAATAGCAAAATTATCTGAAACAAATTATTACTGGAAGCAGTAAGTGTAGGGCTTGCATCCAAGCAATAAGAATGTGCTTACTAATCGTGACCCTTTAAGGCATTGAAGACAAATAACCTTCTACATTCTTCAGTGTTTTTTTTTTCTTTAATCCGTTTGAGAACTAATTATACATGTAAAATAAAACAAAAGACTAAATCAACTGTCTGGATAATTTAGGTTAAAAGCCTGCTCCTGGAGGACAGCTCCTGAAGCTGCTCCCCAGTGAGTCCCTCCTCACTCTGCTGGGAGCAGGGTGGGGGAGTGCAGCACCCCACCTCACTGCTTTTGCTGCCACCCTGTCCCTCAACTTGCTGCCTCTACAGGTTCCAGGTAGCCACTATTTCACTTGACATTTACTGCTCTGCTCCACTAGCATGTTTCTCCCTGGGAGGCTCTGGACTTGCTCACTCTGCAGCTCTCCTTGTGTTCCTGTAGGCTCCATGGTGCACTCTCATGTGTGAGCTGGGCGCAGCATGTGAGTCCAATATTGATGGTTCCCAAATTAGAGGTTATTTTTTTTTTAAATCCTCTCATAGTTTGAAGGAAAAAAAAAGCTGGTGGACCATGGAGGAGGGAGGTGAGCAGCTTCCTGGTCACTTACCCCTGTGTGCCAGTGAAATTTGCTGCCCAGCTGCAACCTCCTCTGTTTGGAGGAAGGCAGAAGAAGCGAGGGGGTGTGTACCCCAGGTCTATTCTGTGTGGCTTGATTTTGCCATGCTGATGAAGCAATAATGCACAATAGGACAGAACTTTGCCTTGTCCCCACTTTTTTTCCGTAAGATGTTCTGTCCCAGGAAGGTAACCATTTGGGCTACATAGTGTTCCAGCCTAATGTATAAAAATGTTCTGTAATTGTGCTGTATGATGTACCTGCTCAATGTATCAAGAGTTGTGTTCAAACAATGTAACCGTTGATACCTGATGTTTCTACCCACGTTTTCCTAGCTATGTCTCTGCCCTTAAAGGTTCCTCTCAACTTCCTTTCCCAAACTCTTACTGCAACTCTGAGCTCAGAATTTGGAGTGGGCAAACTCAATCTGAGCCATCCAGTTTATCTCTCAGTAACTTTTGGATTTTCGAGTTTTCACACTGCTGTAGCTGTAGCACTTGGCTGTAACACTGAGCTATTCTGCTTTGCTACAACAATGCTATTGTGTGGATCAGCCTTTTGGGAATGTCACAGAATGGCGGTTCCTGTGCTACACACAGGCAGAGGTCCTACAACCATCCCAGTCAACCAATAGCAAATGCTGACCGGGCTATAGGGAAAAGGAGCCCTTCTCTACGGTTGGTGGGAGTGTAGACTGGTACAACTGTAGACTGTGGAAATCGGTGTGGAGATTCCTCAAAAAACTAAAACTAGAGATTCCATTTGACCCACCTATTCCCCTTCTTGATATCTTCCTGAAAGAATTAAAAGCATCATACTATGGTGTTATATGCACATGCATGTTTATAGTGGCACAGTTTAGAATAGCTAAATCTTGGAAACAGGCCAAATGTCCATAAATCAATGAATGGATAAAGAAGATGTGTTTTTTAATACAATGGAGTACTACTCTGCCATAAAGGAAGATAAACTTGAGACATTTCTATGTAAATAGATGCACCTTGAGACTATACTCTTTTTTTTTAATTCTTTTATTGGTACATTTTAGGTATACAATACGTTTACATTTATCATTGGGTCCTTGTACCTGTACATAATGTATCTTGGTTCTTATTTTTTCCCCATTACCTGTCTCTTCACCCCCTCCACCCTTCCCTATTTACATAGATTTCATGTCCATTTTTTTCTTATCTCATAATTTTTCCTTTCCCTTCTTTCCTTTCCCTTTCCCCTCCCACCACCCCTATACCTTTGGACCTTTTGCTATTTCAAATTATCAATTATTCATTTTAATCATTTTAATCCTTATTAACACTTTCAATTTCTCACACTAGGGAAACTATTTGGTATTTACACATTTGTGTCCTATTTATTTCACTTAAGAGTATGGCCTCAATATGCATCCATTTAGCTATAAATGTCTCTAGTTTATCATTCTTTATGGCTGAGTAGTACTCCATTTTATAAAAAATCTACATCTTCTTTATCCAGTTTCCAGTTGATGCACACTCTTTTTTTTTTTCAGAGATGCACACAATTATTTTGTTAAATTGCAATAGCCAAAGATGCATACTCTTAAGTGAAATACTCTTAAGTGAAATAAATCAGGCACACATATTCAAATATTGCATGGTTTCTCTGGTGTGAGAAATGGAAAGTGTAAATAAAGATGAAAATGTATAATAGGCATTGTGAAACAGGAAGAAACTATTCAAATGAGAAAGAGAACTAGGAAGGGACGGAGAGGAAGGAAGGGAAAAGAAAAGAGAAAAAAAGAAAAGTGGAAACAAACCTTTTTAAATAAAGAGGAGAAGAGGGATTGAAGGGAGAGGAGAAGAATGGGGAAAAAGAATCAAGATATATCATGTGCAGGTACAAATTCTTTTTTTCTTTTTTTGGTACCAGGGATCGAACTCAGGTACAAATTCTTTATGATGAATGTGATCATTATGTATATCTAAAATGTATCAATGAAATTAATTTAAAAAAAGAATCTCTCTCATACACACACAAGCCTGCTCCTAGAAAAAGAGAGTCACAGCCTCCATAAAAAATGAAATTCCAGGATAAGAGCTCAGCTTTCTCCTACCCCATTAAATGAGCAAATTACAGTGGACCCTCAAGTTATGATGGGCCTGACATACAAACAACTTGGGTTAGTTAGGTTAATGGAAGATTCATCTGCCTCTTGTTATCTATAGTGTGTACCCAGGTAAACATCCAGATCTCAGCTGTGTTAACTTAGCTACAACCAGCCCTTGGGAATCGGTCAAGTTTGTAAGTCAAGTCCACTGTACCTAACCTTTACATGTCCTCCCTAATTCTTCCCTTCACTGTGCCTAAATTGGCACCATTTATACTTCAGTGGGACACAGAATGCTTGATGAATACCCTGAAAGAGAAAGCTCCTCACTCAGAGTTTGCAAGCTCTGCTCCTGGGCTTCTTCCTTTGGCACCATAAAGAAATGGAAAGCGTTTCCATCTTGATTTCCAAAGTGTTTACCACTCACTTGGGTTGATTGTTGACAGGCTGCTTTTGGCTTATTTTTCTTAAATTTGAGACCCTAGTAATTTCATAAATGGGCAGATAAGGAAGTATGAATTTGGAGAAAGTAAGGAGTTAGGTGATTTGTAGAGACTATATTATCAATTTTCTAAGCAGAAGCCTTGGACCAGTGGGTGACTTTTTGTTATATACTCAAATATTTGAATATTCAGTTTTCCATTTGCTCTAGGTATCCCCTAGTCTTACTTTCAGATTTTCACATTTACAGAGAAAGGCCTAGATTTTAAGAAATTTCTATCATAAAGACAAATAGAATCAATCTTTCTTTCAGCTTTATTGAAACATAACAGGGAGATAGACTTTGTGGAGATGGGAAGGAGATCTGGGAATAGAGGGAGATAGAGAGGAGGGGGTAAGGGGAAGTAAAAAGGTTCAAGATTCAATATGTGTGTGTATCATAGCAATTCTGCCCTATGACAGTATTTATTATGTATCAAAAACACATACTAATTAAAAAATTTAAATATATATCTAAGGTATATAATGTGATGCTTTGATATATTTTGTAGAATGATTTTCACAATGAAGCTAATATCCATCACTTCATCTTTTTCTTTTTCTTTTTGGTACAATATGAATACTTAAGATCTACTTTCTTAATAACAAACAATACATTATTATTAACTATAGTAGCCATGCTACGAATTAAGTCTCCAGAACTTATCTGTGTTATATCTGCAAGTTTATACTCTTTGACCAACATCTCATCTCCCCTACCCTGACCTCTGGTAACAATCCTTCTACTCTCTGTTTCTATAGCTGTTCATCCATTGATGAACATTTAGGTTTCCATATCTTGGCTATGGTGGATAATGCTGTAATGAACATGGTAGCACAGATAATTCTTAAAGATACTAAATTCATATCCTTTGGATATTTGTCCAAAAGTGGGATTGCTGGATCTTATAGTAGATCCATTCTTTCTTAATTTTTAATTTTTATTAGTATATGTTTGCAGTACATAATGATTACATTCATTATGGGGAGTTGGTACATATACATAACATCTCCTAATTCTTTCAATTTTCTTTCTCTCCCCTTTCCTCCATCTTAATTTTTTGAGAAACCTCCATACTGACTTCCATAATAGTTGTAAAAATTTACATTTCCACTAACAATGTACAAGTGTTCCCTTTTCTCCACATTCTTACCAACATTAGTTATCTTCTGTCTTTTTGAAAATAGGTATGATTTGATAGTTCATCTCGGTTTTGATTTGCACTTCCCTAATAATTAGTGAGGTTGAACATCTTTTCGTATACCTGTAGGCCATTTGTATGAAATAGAACCAATTTTATTAGAGCTGATGCAAATGAAATTTCACCTCTAGAAACTGATCTTTACCTACAAAGATCAACAACGTTGTAAGATAGAGGTGCAACTCAGAAAATGTCAAAAATATTTCTATTTAACAGCAAAATCCAACTATGAGATATAATCAGAATTAGATGGCATTCATCATGACAACAAAAATTATAAAGTATCTAGAAAAAAATAAAGAACATCTATGATTTTCTTGTTCTGTTAAAAAATACTAAAATTCTGATTATATGGAGAGAGTTTATTCTCCTGCATGGAGCGGTTTTATAAAAATGGTCAATTCTTGCCAAAACTAAACTAAAATTTAATGGAATACCAATCAAAATTCCTATAAGATTTGTTTTGAGGAGTATAAAAATGTTATTTTAAAATGGATATTGAAGAACATATTCTTTCCTGAATAGTCAAGTCAGCTTAATTAAAGGAGGACCAAAGAGAAGAAAAAAGAACTTTCCCTGTCAACTATGATCATACTGCAAAACTTAGTAACAAAAACTATTGCAGAAAACAGGCAAACCAACAAAATAAAATGCTCATAAGTACAATCATGCATAAATGGTAGGCTAATAAGTAATAAAAATAATACTACAAAACAGTGGGACTAACAAAGTCCAGTTTGTAGAAGATGTTGGCAAAAAACCAAAAAAAAAAAACAACTAGAGGTTGGGGAGATGCTCAGCAAGTAAAGATCAAAGAAAAAGGAAAATTATGAATATTGCTATATTTGTGGTTTTTGCTGTCTGTTTAAAATGAAATAAAGTATGTGATAATTCTTTGAAAAGGACAAAATGTTGAACTGTCCTTATTATGTTTGTAATGTGATTGACCATTGTAGTGGTATTACTGGCTGTTTGCAAGGATGTATAGAAGATAGAAATGTATGTAGGACTTGGGCTTTGCTGCTGTCCCAGGCATCTGGCTAGGATACCAGTGTGGTGTTCCCACCTCCAAGTAGGAGACTGCCCAGGACAGGAAGAAGGTGAGAGGTGACAAAAAGTGGGCCTCAGGGTTATCGTAATGAGTTGTCAATTAATGGAGCTGGCCTGAATGCTCTAGGTCAGTGTGGCTGCTCCCATTCCAATTCTGTCTTAGGCAGTTTTGTTTTGTTTTGTTTTTATAATAGAGATTCTGAGAGCAGCTGTTTTAACTGAATTGGTCAGTATATTCAAATAGTTGGTTCATCTTTTGTCTTGGAGTTAACCAAAGCCCCCAAATGTTTTGGCCAAGACTCCAATACCTGAAATCACACTGTGTGGACCCAGTGCCTTCTGTCAGGATGGGACGGACCTTTGTGTACCATGGCTGACCCCACAGCTCTGTCCACTCACACATTTGGAGGGCTCAGACTTGTTCTTCCTGACACAAACACAACACTGTTGCTTCGGGCTCAGGACTGTCAACTTCTGTTGCACTTAAGTGTTACTGAAGTTGTATTTCCAAGATGTGATGCTTTGCTTTGCTCTTTTTCTCTTCTTTTTTCTCTTCTCTTTGTGCTCCCTCTCTCTCTCTCTCCTCTCTCTCTCCCTCTCCCTCTCTCCCTCTCCCTCCCCCCCCTTTCTCTTTCTTTTGAAATGTGCTGTTGAAATTTGAATTTACAGTACTTTTGGTTTCTTGCCTACCAAGCCATGGAATGTTTCTTCTCTGTAATGCCCCTCTGCCATGCCACCCTGCCTTGGAACCAGCTGATTATGGACAGAAATCTCTATAAACGGTAAGCCAAAATGAATGTTTCCTCCTTTAAACTTTGAATGTTGGGTATTTTGTCTCACCAACAACAAAGTAACTAGGCTGAGGAGCAGAGACACCCCCAGCATGGAGGAAGTGGGCCTTTTAGGCCACCATACCACTGCCTCCAGTGCCAAGGAGCAGAGCCATCCCCAGCAAGAGGAGGTGAGCCTTTTGGGCTGCTGTACCACTGCCCCCAGCACCTAGGAGCAGATCTACCCCCAGCACTGAGGAGGTGAGCTGAGTGGGTGCCAGCAGCAATGCCCCTCCCCATGAAATGAGAAGACACATAAACAAGTCTCAAAACCAGACTTCTAGATCACCTAAAGCAACCCCAAAGGGCAACAAGATGGAACAATCTGATACTCAACCACCTGGACTCCCTGAACTGGCAACAAAAGAGGATCTGGAAAAAATGAAATCAGAAATAATTTCTCACAAAACAGCAGAGATTGAGCACATAGTGCAAGACATGATTAATAACTCTAGAGTGGACACAGATTAAAAAACTAGAGGAGCTGATGAACATGATGGAATCCCAACATAGGAAACAAATGGAATCCATAAAACAGATGCAAAGAGATTTCCAGGAAATTAAAAACTCCATTGAAAGTTTATGCAGCAGAATGAGCCAATGTGAGGACAAAATTTCAGATATAGAATACAAGATTGCAACTAGTAACCAGGAAAAGAAAAAATTTCTTTAAAATAGTAAGGGAACATGAGAAATCAATCCAGGAGCTGCTAGACGATGCAAAGAAGAATAACATAAGATTGATTGGAGTCAATGAAGAAACAGGAGAAAGTGCAGATGACCTAAAAAATCTGTTCACAAAAGTGATGGCAGAAAACTTCCCAAGCAGGGGGAAAAAACTTGACATATAGTTAAGTGAGGCATACAGGATTCCAACTAGCCTTAATCAAAAAGAATCTACACATAGGAATATAATAGTTAAGATCCCAGAAACCGAACAGAAGAACAAAATTCTACAAGCAGTGAGAGAAAAGAAACAAATCACATACAAAGGAAAGCCCACCAGAATTGCACTGCCTTGATTACTGTAGCTTTAGAAGAAGTCTTAAAATTAGGTACTAAACGTTTTCCAACACTGTTTTTGTTTTTAACTTTTCTAGGTCCTTTGTACTCCTACATAACTTTTAAATTTCAATATCCAGTTCTTCATTTATAGCAAGTGTACACAGACCTGAATTTTTTATATATACTTCGTGTTTTCTAATCCCGCTAAATTCAAATACAAGTTCTAGGGGCTCCTAGAGGTTTCTTACTATTTTCTCTGTAGATGATCATTTCATCTACATATAAAGATTTTGCTTCTACCTTGCCAATCCTATCCTAATTGTGTCATTTTATTGCCAGACTATTTTGGTTTGGGCCTATGTTTCAAAGTTTAATGGACAGATGAAAAGTAGGCATATCTGCCCTTGTTCCCCACCTTAAGGAGAAAGCATTGTACATTCTCCATTCCTATAAGGCATTTTTGCTGGAAGTATGGAGTGCATGGCTTATCTGTTGAGAAGGTTCTGTTCTACTTCTAGTCTCCTGATAGCTTTTACCATGAACAGCTGTGGAATTTAGTACAATACTTTTTCTGCAACTACTGATAGGATCATATGGCTTTTTCCTTTCCTCTGTTAAAATGATGACTAATGGGGGTGGATCTTCCAATGCTGAACCAACACTGCCATCCCTATAATGAAACCACTTTCTACATCCTGCCAGATCTGACTTCTAATAGTTTGTTTTGTCAAACGAGTTTTTATCTACGTTCATACCTTTTTCTTCTATTGTCTTTATCCAGTTTTAGTATTAGCACAGTGTTGATTTCCTAAAATGAGGGCAGAAGTGTTTCTTCTTTTTCTGCTTTAAATGTTTGATATAATTCATCAGTTAAAATGTATATGAGCCTGTTGTTGTCATATGGGTAGGTTTTCAGGCTAGGAATATACTTTCTTTAATAGGTGCTATTCAAATTTTATATTTCTTCCAGAGTCAGTTTCATTAATTTTTCTTCCAAAGTACTTCTTAGAAGTTGTCAAATTTATTTCAAAAAAGATTTTTGTAATATGCTTTCTATATCCCTTTAAATTCTGTAAAATCTGTGGTAATGTCCTCTAAATCTTGATATTGTAATTAAAAATGTATAACTGATATTGTGTAATAGGAAGAAAAGGTCTAAAGGACCAGGGGAAATGGGAGGGATAAGGGAAAGGAAAGAAGGGAAAAGAAAAAATATGAGAAAAGGAAAAAAATGGAAACAAAGTCTTTGTAAATAGGGAAGGGTGGAGGGGGTGAAGGGAGGGCAGGGAAGGGGAAAAAATAAGAACCAAGATACGTCATGTAAAGGTACAAGATCTCAATGATGTGTGTAACTGTATTTTATTCCTAAAATGTACCAATAAACTTAATGAAAAAAAAAAAGAAATTTGAATTTAACTCATTAGAGTATTTTTTCTTCCTTTTTAGAATAATTTAACTTGTCTGACTAATTTCCTTTGCTTTATTGGTTTGCCAATAATAGTCAAAGCTAAGTCTTCCCAAAATGAATGCTCAAGTATTGTTTCATGTGACCCCAAAACTTCTTTTGCTCCTTCTGGAGACAATGTGATGTAATAAAAAGCTCATTGTCTTTGGAATCAGTCAGGTTTTGGGTCTTACCTGCTTCTGCCTCACTCCAGCAACATCTAGGGTAAATTTAACTTCTGTTCCTCAGCTCCTGCTGCTATAAAATGAAGAAATAACATACAGTCCATGGTGTTATTGTGAGGGTTAAGTAAAATACAAAAGGTAAAAAAGTTTGTGTCTGGTGCATATCAGATGCTCAAAGATGGTTCTTTGGATTTATTTACTTGTTTGTTTATCCTGTGTCATGTGGCTCTGGGCAAAATATCAATGTTAAATCAAATTGTGCTAAGGGGAAGTATAGTCCAGTAAGGTGATCTTCAAAATCTCTTTCACATCAAAGAACAAACATTTTCTTTTTAAAATATAAAATCATCTTTTGTTGGAGATGTGGGTTTGCTGATTGTGTTTTTAAGTAGAAAGTGGAACCTAAGTGGGCACATTGAGCCCACTGATCAGAGGAGCTGCTCAGGCTACTGCTTGCTCCCTACACTTGAGCTGGCAGGTGACAGTGGAGCTTTAATTTTGGAATCTGGTCCATCAGAGAGGAGCAGGGTTAGGCATAAGATCCCCCAGCTTGTAGTCCCCACATGGCTGGCACTGGAAGTACTCAGCATTTTACTCTATAGGCTCCATTTAGGGAAGAGTTCTTTTACTGCCCCCTGCCCTCACCATGGCCTGAAAAACATGTTTTCTCTCTAAGCCCCAAATAGATTTTTTCCAGAAAACCAAGAGAACTAAAATGTTTCTCTTCTCCTTCTTCAGATATTCCAGATTCACATTATCCTTGCTTGTTCTAAAAATATACTTGGAATTCATTTTGACCATCTAAAGGCACTTTCCAGTGCCTCTCTGCTGTGGCCCCATAAAATGGTCCACAGCCAATAAGCAAGCCTCGTATCGGCCCTTAATTAGTTGTAGCAGACACTAGTCAGGGCTACCATAGCCTTGTTGGGCTGCAGAGGTCTGATATTGCAGAAAGTGTTTTGAGGACTCAACACTGGTCTCCTAACTGATGCTGCCAGAATTCTTGGGTGACTTTTGGGCATTCAGACACAGCCAGTGTCTGGGTCCTTCTGTAAGCTGTCATCCATGTTTCCTTACCCAGTGCTCAGAAGCAGGTCTTGCCCTCTATATTAAACATCTTTGTCTTGTTTCCAGAACTCATTTTGTTCTCTTACTTCCATGTGTCCTACGCTCTTCCTGAAATACTTTTTCCCAAATCTCTCCTCTGTGTCCCTTATTTTCTTTGCCTAGTGCAATCTCCTTTGTTCTTTTAAGTTTGGGAAGTGCTCCACGCTCTAGGAAGATTTCCCTCTTCCCTCCTCAACAAGCAGATCAGGACCAAATGACTTTCCTCTGTGTTCCAGAAAACCCCAAACTTCCCCTATCAGGCCCCTCCCTGTGCTAGGGAGTAACTTCATGCTGTACCTGAGAACCCACTAGACCAGGTGGTCAGGGCCATCAGGGGCACCTTTATTGTTTACCATGTATCCTCAGAACTCTGGGTGCCTGGTTTAAAAAAAAAAGAGTAATGCCTTTAAAATTGAAAAACATGAAGCTCTTTTGAATTCTTTTCCAGATATGGGATTTTGATTGCATGGACATGTGGGAAGGAGGAGAAATTATTAGGAAGAAGTCTAAGGAAGGAGATGAATCAGTTTGGTTCACTGGTGTCATTGGTGTTTTGATACAATGAACGTGAAAGGTAGCAATTAAATTACAAATTTTAAAACCTATTTTACTCTAAGCAGGTGACAGTTTAGAATCAAATTCCTACTCCTCGGACTTCAGTACTGTCTCTCTTGTTGAAAAGCAGTTTGGCATTAGGGGAAAAGAAGCTGGAATTAACAAGACAAAAGGCGTCTCAGATCCCAAGCACTTGGTGGCATGTGATATTTTGATGTTAACATAAACATATTAGAAATCTGTTGGATTGCATTCCTCATGACTTATGTAGATTTTTGAAATTAAAGGGAAAAGTTTTCTGGGCAAAATGGATTTTGTGTTTGTTTGAACCCAAACTATACAAAGACCTAAAAAGTGGTTATCATAAAAGCAGCTGCTTTTTCCTCCTGATCCTGTTTAAACTTCTTTGGGGAAAGAGTATGAACTTTGGAAAGTGAGAGATCTAGATTCAAACAATCTGCAAAAAATACGTTTCTTAACACTGTAATATAGAGCATGCTAATTTTCAAAAAGATAATGACAAGCTTTACCTGTCAGGGTTATTGCAAGAATTAAATTAATTTGTATTCACATAATACTTACCCCCACTTTCTTATAACCTGGCTTGTATAATGGCAGCTTGGTGTTGTAGCCTTTTTTACTAAGAAGTGTTTCTTTTGTAACACACACACAAAGATTTCTTGTTTAAAAAATTAGCTAAACTTCTAGTCAGACAATGAGTGAAGGTGGCATCTTAGTGTGCTGCTTATTGTCTACACAGGACATTCTAAGTAATTTTTATTGGAGATTGCTTTAAGTAGTATCAGTGACCAGAAAATGTGACTTATTTGTTCATAAGGAAGCCAAAATAGAAACCACTGGCTAAAACCAAAATGTCTCACAAAAGCAAAGGAAAAGCTGGAAAACTAGATGTTAACAAGGACAAAAAGCCAATCAACTCTGATATGGCTTGGAGAAAGAATTGCCTGTCACTAGGGAGAAGAATATGGTGTATAGTCTAAGAATGCTTCTGTAGATTAGTGTTTTCACCATTTACTATCACATAATAATGTTCTGGCTGAGTTATTTCAAGGAAGCAATTATCTTTCCACTGACTGGGAATCGCTTTGAATAATGGCCTTTGCTTTGTTGCTTCTGACATGGTTGTCCTAAAATTTAGAAGTAGAAACTGCTGGAGAGGATACCTATTCATAAGATTTTAATTTTCTGCACTTGGGGCTCCCTTGAGTACTATTGGGTGATTAAGATTGTATGAACTGTGAATGCTATTTGAGAAGATAATTTCTCCCAGTTACTGACTTAGAAGATGAATTTGTTTTATTTTCAATATATTATAAATTTGTCATGGGATTGGCTGTGCCCTAGGGTCAAAAGACTAGATGGATTTTTCACAAATTAATTTTCAGCAAGCACAAGGACCTGAGTTCGATCCCCAGTACCAAAAGAAAAAATTAATATTCAGTAGATGAAAGACATAGTCAAATTGGCATTAGATTAATTTAGAGGAGAAAACTCAATAAATACCAAAACATTTAGTAGGCTTCAATGCATCATGCCTTTGATTTCTGTCCTCTGTTATCCTGTTTGCACCTGGCTCTGCTGTACATGGAGTGCTTGTGCTGTGAGGCTCAGCCATGGCAATGGTTTCCAAGGAGATATTATAACAAATTCTGTCAATGTCAGCCTTTTAGCAAGCTGAATCACCTCCTTTCTAAACTAAGCTGATGCCCTAGTTGAGTGGGGAAAGGCTTGTTATAACAAACTGAATTTAGTATAGGTTTTGTGTCTAGGCCATATCTAATTGAAGGTCTTTCATAACATGAGGCAGGTATGCAGTTCAAGGATCAGGCTTCTCTGACCTGGCATCATCAGGGCCCATCCCACCCACTGGAAATGTTAGCAGCAAAGAAAATGATCCCTGAGTAGAGCCATCCTTGTGCATAGCTTTAGATCTTCTCAGCCTCACCTTCGTTTCCTCCACCTCTGACATGTCACTCACTTCTAGGGAGGCTTTAATTTTCTTTGCGCAGGCTTCATCTTACAGGACCTACCTTGGACTCATCCATCCTTGCTACCTGCCCAAGAGATTCTGGAAATGTGGGCACATGGAACAGAAGCTGATGGACAACGTCATCCCCTTCCATTTCTTGGATGATTGTAGGTTTCTCAGGAATTCCCATAAGATGAAGAATAATGTAGCCAATTCAACACCCCTGCCTCCTTATTTTGCTTCTTCTTCCTTTCCTCCTTCTCCCTGGGATCACTCTGTAAGTCATCGGCCTACACATAAGCCTCTGTCAGGCCATTTGGGACAGAACTCAGGCTAAGTGAAACTCCCATGTTGTCTAAGACTTATATTTCAGGAAAGTATTAGGATCATACCATTTTCTCACAGATAATTAAACATTTGCAATTGCACACAAAATATTACCACTTTCCTGTAAACAGCACTTTGTTTTCAGAATGTGTCTGTTTTATTAGCAATCAAATTTGAGCTGTCATTGTTTTGTAACTTCAGCACAGTCTTCGCCTTGAACCTGTGGCTCACCTGTCAGACATCCTGGACAGTTGTGCTGGCTCATTAGCTTCATAAATAAAGCAGTTGGGCTAGGATAAATCAGCAGTGACTAGCTTCTCATTACAGAAACATCAAAACCTCATGATTTAGAAGACTGATTGGGAGAAAGAAGTAGGTTGTGACCATGATAAGAGAGAGAATCTTGTTAAAGAGATTATGGTTCCATGCATTACCAGATCTCATATTGGTACATTTTGTTTGCAGATGTTCTCATTTACATTCTAAGCTACCACTGTTTATGACATACCAAAATGTGTGCTACCATTAGGTCCTACAGAGATAAAGAAATAATAAAACCTTTCAGTCAGTAGAGAACTTGAAATTGAATTGGGAAAAAGTAATTAGAGAACAAAGACAGTAAATAGAACCAAAGGTGGAGAGAGTAAGTTCTATATGGACTAAAAATAAGGACCCAATAAGTGGAAATAGAATTGTTCCCAGAAAAACTTTGCAGAAGACTTGTGTTAAGTTAGGAAATGGCCATTTTTGGCTGGTAGGAGGGTTGAGGAGGTTATTCTAGGAAGTGGGAAGAGAATGAACAAAGATATGAAAGATTATTCCTTTGGTCATTTGCACCCACTTTTTGCAAAGCATCATACCTGATGCTAGGAATATGGAGATGAATAAGACACACTTATGGAGTTTATAGTCAACACTTGGGGGGTTCATGAATAAGCTTGGTCTTCATTGAGCCAACCTCCATGGAGCAAGAACTCCTCTGAGGAGCCTCTTGAGAGACAAAAGATATATTGATAATTTTCTGAGAGAAAAATTTGCTTTACAGATTTGTATTTCTGGGATGCAAAATGTTTGTGTCATTGGTAAATATAAGTCAACCTTTACCATTATTGTACCCTCAGCTGTGTAATACATATTTATTTCTGGAAGACTTAGAGGTTTAATTAGTTGACAGCTGTCTCTTTGATCCATACATTTATATATATAATATAAAATATATATTATATATAAGATATATATATTTCTGTTCAAAAAATTAATGAAGACAACATTATATACTGATACTTAGGTCTTTCTATTTATTGCCTTCTTAGTCCAAGCCATGACAGATATGTATTTTTACCTACTAAAAAAAGTGTTCCTTTTCCTACAATAAGTCTAGCTTTAAGAAATTAGATAAATAGCAATTTTGGAATGTCTCAGACAAATTTATGCAAAATTCTCTCTGATTATTGTAATTTTTCAACCTATCATTTCAAATTGGAGATAAAAGGAAACAATTGGATATAAAGTGACAAAGCCTAGAGATGTTGTATGGCCTAAATCTCTTTCTTGTCACATATTGAAACAAACTCTGGATAAGGATCTGGTATAAAATTGGGCCATCACTGGAAAGAGCCTCCAGTGCTTCCTTCTCTAAGCTGAGGATATAGTGAAAAATCCCCTCCTTGATCCCTAAACTGCCTGCGATGTTTTTCATTCCATGTATTTTCAATATAGAAGATAAGCACAGAACTAACGAGGTAGTTGTTATTTTATTGTGATGAATATTGTTTCTTTGTAAAAAGCAGGGAGAAGTAATTTGTGCAGATTGAGGCTCCCCAACTCCTGATTACATAACACAAATGTTATCTATGAAGGAGAGAAAATTGACTTAAAAACAGTTGCTGACCATGCCTAGCACAACATTGATGAGTAATATGAAAAGAGGCCCTGGCAATGTCAGAGGAGATTTTAAAATATTAATAGCATGGAGAGCCCAGAGGAAAGGGCTTTTGGGCCACCATCTGTCCCCCCACTCCCAGCCCAGAGGAAGGGGCTTCCAGGCCACCATCCATCCTGCTATTCCTGACTCAGAGGTAGGGGCTTCTGAGCCACCATCCCACTACTCCTGGTCCAGAAGAAGGGGCTTCCCAGCCACCATCCCTCCTGCCACTTCTGGCCCAGAGGAAGGGGCTTCCAGGCCACCATCCCTACCACTGCTCCTGGACTCTGTCCCACCTCTCCCAGCTCGGAGGAGGTGAGCTGCGGGTGCCAAGAGCACCCTCCCCTGCCCCCCCAGTCGAAATGAGAAAACATGTAAATAAGTCTCAAAACCAGACTTCCAGATCACCTACAGCAACCCCAAAGGGAAATGAGATGGAACACTCTGATTCTCAACAACCTGGACCCACTGAACTGGCAACAAAAGGGGATCTGGAATAAATGAAATCAGAAATAATTTCTCAGATGACAGGAGAAATAGTGCTCCTAGTGCAAGACATGATTAATAAATCTAGAGAGGAGCTGAGGAACATGATGGAATTCCAACATAAGAAACAAATGAAATCCATAAAACAGATACAAATAGATTTCCAGGACATGAAAAACTCCATTGAAAGTCTACAGAGCAGAATGAGCCAATGTGAGGACAGAATTTCAGATGTAGAAGATAAGATGGCAATTAGTGACCAGGAAAAGAAAAATTGCTTCAAAATTATGAGGGAACACGAGAAATCAATCCAGCAGCTGCCACACGATGCAAAGAAGAATAACATAAGACTGATTGGAGTCAATGAAGAAACAGGAGAGAGTGTAGATGACATAAAAAAACTCTTCACAGAAGTAATGGCAGAAAACTTCCCAAGCAGGGGAAAAGAGCTTCACATACAGATAAGTGAGGCATATAGGACTCCAAATAGCCTTGATCAAAAAAAAATCCACACATAGGCATATAATTGTTAAGATTCCAGAAACTCCACAGAAGAACGAAGTTCTACAAGCAGTTAGGGAAAAGAAACAAATCACATACAAAGGAAAGCCCATCAGAATCACAGCAGACTTCTCAACACAAACCATCAAGGCAAGAAGAGCTTGGAGTAACATATTCCAAGACCTAAAAGAAACAGCCTCCAACCCAGATTGATGTACCCTGCAAAACTATCTTTCAAAATTGATGGAGAAATAAGATACTTTTGTGACAAAGAGCACCTTAGGAACTTCGTGAATACCAAACCAGCACTCCAAAGAAATTTACACAATAGCCTAGGAACCGACATTGAGGATCACAACCCCAGGAAGCAAAGCAGAATGAACCCATCTGGCATGACAAGAAATTAAATGGAAAGGGGGAGAACCCTACAAAAAGAAAAAGTCATGGCAATGACAAGTCAATACATTTCAGTTATAACCATCAATGTTAATGGTCTCAATTCACCAATCAAAAGAAATAGACTGGCAGAATGGGTCAAGAGGCAAAATCCAACAATATGCTGCATACAAGAAACACACTTCATTCAGAAGGAAACTCATAGACTGAAAGTTAAAGGGTGGGAAACAATACTTCATGGGACAGGAACCTGAAAAAAAGCAGGAGTAGCTACCCTCTTTGCAGATCAAGTGGATTTCAAACCAACACTGATTAAGAGAGATGAGGAAGGACACTACATCCTTGTAAAGGGAATAATCCAAGAGGAAGAGATGACAATCATAAATATCTGTGCACCAAACACTAGTGCACCCAACTATATAAAATAAATACTAACGGATATGAAAACTCATATATGCACTAATACAATTGTAGTGGGGGACCTCAACACCCCACTGTCACAAATAGATAGATCAACTAGACAAAAACTAAGTAATGAAATACTAGAACTCAATTGAACTCTTGAACAAATGAACTTAACAGATGTTTACAGAGTCTTCCACCCCACAAAATCAGAATACACATTCTTCTCAGCTGCACATGGGTCATTCTCCAAAATAGACCACATACTCACACATAGAACATGTTTAAGTAAGTGCAAAGGAATCAAAGTTATCCCCTGTATATTATCAGACCATAGTACAATGAAATTGGAGATCACTAGCAAAAGAAACTTGAAAAATTTTATAAACGTGGAAATTGAACAACACACTTCTGAATAACCAATAGGTCACAGAGGAAATTAAAGAAGAAATCAGACAGTTCCTTCAATTAAATGACAATGACAATACAACATGTTGGAATCTATGGGACACAATGAAAGCAGTCTTACGAGGGAAATTCATAGCAGTGAATATATTAGGAAAATAGAATGAGCCCAATTAAACAACGTGATGCTGAACATCAAGCTTCTAGAAGAAGAAGAGCAGGACAACCCCAATGCTCATACAAGGGAGGAAATTATAAAGATCAGAGCAGAAATCAATGCAATGGAAACTAAGAGAACGATACAAAAAGTCAATGAAGCCAAGAGTTGGTTCTTTGAAAGAATCAACAATATTGACAAACCCTTAGCCAACCTTATCAGAAAAAGGAAAGAAAAGGCCCAAATCCATGCAATTAGGAATGAAAAGGGTGAAATTACAATAGACCCAGCAGAAATCCAGAGGATCATCAATACCTACTTCCAGAACCTATATGCCAATAAGATGGAAAACACAGAAGAAATGGACAGATTCCTAGATACATATGAATTTCCAAAGTTGAACGAAGAAAACCTACAAATTCTAAACAACCCAATATCAACCAATGAAATTGAAAATGTAATTAAAAACTTATCAACTAAGAAAAGCCCAGGCCCTGATGGCTTCACTGCTGAATTCTACAAGACATTTAGAGGGGAACTACTGCTACTACTGTTTAAACTCTTCAATGAAATTGAAAGGGAAGCAGTACTCCCAAATTCATTCCTGGAAGCAAGCATCACCTTGATCCCCAAAGCAGAGAAAGACCCAACCGAAAAGGAGAACTATAGGCCAATCTCACTAATGAACATAGATGCAAAAGTCCTTAATAAGATACTGGCAAATAGAATGCAGAAGATCATCAAGAAGATCATACACCCTGATCAAGTGGGATTCATCCCAGGGATGCAGGGATGGTTCAATATATGAAAATCAATCAATGTAATACACTATATCAATAGAGGCAAGGACAAAAACCATATGATGATCTCTATAGACACAGAAAAAGCATTTGACAAATTCCAACATGCATTTATGATAAAAACCCTACAAAACATTGGAATAGATGGTCTCTACCTCAAACTGATAAAAGCCATCTATGAAAAACCAACAGCCAATATCATACTAAGTGGTCCAAAACTGAAATCCTTCACACTAAAATGAGGAACAAGACAAGGATGTCCACTATCACCACTCTTGTTCAATATAGTTTTGGAAACATTAGCCACCACTTAGACAAGAGAAAGAAATAAAAGGAATAAAGATAGTAAATGAAGAATTCAAATTGTCATGGTTTGCAGATGACATGATACTCTATATAGAAGATCCTAAGAATGCCACCAAAAGTCTTCTAGACTTAATAACCAAATTCAGTAAAGTAGCTGGTTACAAGGTCAACACACAAAAATCAATAGCTTTCCTCTACACGAATGACAGACTCACTGAGAAATAGGGCAAACAGTTCCTTTCACAATAGCATCCAAAAAAACTGAAACACCTAGGAATCAACCTAACAAAAGAAATCAAAGACCTCTTCTCTGAAAACTATAGCACTCTGAAAAGAGATTGAAGATGATATCAGAAAATGGACAGACATCCCCTGCTCCTGGGTAAGAAGGTTAAATATAGTGAAAATGGCCATAGTTGCAAAACTGCTATATAGACTCAATGCAATTCCAATTGAGATCCCAGCAGCATACTTCATGGACCTTGAAAAAACAATCCAAAAATTCATTTGGAACAAGAAGAGACCCAGAATAGCAAAAGCAATTCTAGGTAGCAGAGACATGGCAGGGGGTATCACAATCCCCAACCTGCAACTATACTACAAAGCTACTGTGATAAAACAGCATGGTACTGGCAAAGAAACAGACCTGAGGACCAGTGGAACAGATTAGAAGATGAAGAAACAACGCCAGACACACTCAGCCATCTCATCTTCGACAAAGGAGCCAAACACCCTCACTGGTGGAAAGATAGCCTCTTTAATAAATGGTGCTGGAAAAAATTGGGCTTCAACTTGCCAAAGATTAAAACTAGACCTGTATCTCTCACCATGCACTAAACTAAAATCGAAATGGATTAAAGATCTAAATATTAAAATAGAAACCCTGAACCAGTTGGAACAGAGGTTAGGTAGAACCCTTGAAGACATCGGTGTAGGAAAAGATTTTATGAACAAAACCTTAGTTGCCCTTGAACTAGCACAAACAATCAACAAGTGAGATCTCTTCTTATTAAAAAGCTTCTGCACAGTAAGGGAAACCACCAGCAGTGTGAAGAGACAACCCACAATGTGGGAAAAAATTTTCACCTGCTCTTCCTCAGACAAAGGTCTACTATCTCGAATCTACAAAGGAGTTATAAAGATCAGACCTCCCAAATTTAAAGACCCAATCCAAAAATGGGCATCTGAAATAAACAGACTTTTTTCAGACAAAGAAGTAGAAATAGCAAATAAACACATGAAAAAACGTTCAACTTAACTGGTCATTCGAGAGATGCAAATAAAAACAACGCTGAGATTCCACCTCACTCCAGAAAGAATGGCTGCTATCATGAAATCCACCAATAACAAATGCTGGCAGGGCTGTGGGGAAAGAGGAACCCTGCTTCACTGCTGGTGGGAGTGTAGACTGGTGCAAGCACTGTGGAAATCAGTATGGAGATACCTCAAAGAAGTAGGACTGGAAGTCCCATTTGACCCTCCTATTCCACTGCTGGGGATCTTCCCCAAAGAATTAAAAGAATCATACCACAGTGACATATGTGCACCCATGTTCATAGCAGCTCAATTTGTGATAGCTAAAACTTGGAAACAGCCCAAATGCCCATAAACTGATAGGATAAAGAAAATGTGGTTTTTTTATAAAATGGAGTACTACTCAGGAATAAAAAATGAGAAATTAGAGGCATTTATAGCTAAGTGGATGCACATTGAGGCAATACTCTCAAGTGAAATAAATAGGACACACATGTGTAAATACTGAATAGTTTCTCTGGTGTGAGAAACTGAAAGTGTAAATAAGGACTAAAATATATAATAGGTAATGTGAAATAGGAAGAAAAGGGGCAAAGGGGAGTGGGAGGAGCAGGGGAAAGGAAAGAAGGGAATGGAATTTATATGAGAAATTGAAAAATAGGAACAAAATCTTTGTAAATAGTGAGGAAGGGAGGGGTTGAAGGGAGGGCTGGGCAAGGGTGAAAAATAAGAACCGAGAGAGACTATGTAAAGGTGCAAATTTCCAATGATGAATGTCATTATATTGTATACCTAAAATGTACCAATGATTAGAATGAATAATCGATAATGCAAAATAGGAAGAAAAGGTCCAAAGGGGTAGGGGTAGTGGGAGGGACAGTGGAAAAGAAAGAAGGGAAAGGAAAAATGATGAGAAATGGAAAAAATGGAAATAATGTCTTTGTAGATAGGGAAGAGTGGAGGGGGTGAAGGGAGGGCTAGGAATGGGGAAAAAATAAGAACCAAAGTGTATCATGTAAAGGTACAATTCCCAATGAGAAATGTAATTGTGTTGTATACCTACAATGTACCAATAAAAGAATTTAGGAAAAAAAATAGCATGGAGGCCTTGGAGAAACTTCATTTTGATCTGCTCAGCATGGCCACCAACCCCTCAGACATTGCCTCCTTAGTTAATCAGCCTCATTCTCCAGTTTACAGCCTAGAGAGTAGGTTATGCAAAAAAGTGAAAATGGTCTCCAAGTTCAATTTAACATTTACCGAGGTCTACAATATCCTAGGCCAGTGATGGTGAAACTTTTAGAGCTTTCAGTGATATAAACAGCCCACTATGGCCCACATGCCATTGGTTCACTACCACTGTCCTAGACACTTTTTATAACAAAGACATCAATTTATTCATTTGAAGTTATTTATTGGCCATAGCTACATGCCTGCCCCTCGGGATGTAGTCATGAACAAAAGTCTCTTTGGAAGTGAGAGTCTGATGAGCCCCAGCTGCAATACAGATAACAAACAAGTGCGTTGTTATGGTTTATATCTAGATGTCCCCCCAAAGCCTCATGCACTCATCGGTGGGACTTTTGGGAGGTGATTGGATCATGGCTGTGTGATACTCATCAATGGATTAGTCCACTGATGAGTTTATAGCTAAATGTGATGTTGGGCGGTGAAGCCTGGTTGGAGCAAGTGGGTCACTGGGGTCATAGGCTGGCAGGATCTACCTCCCTCCCTTCCTCTTGATAGTTCTGAGCTGTTTCTCCTCGGCTATGCTGCCCTGCCTTGGAGTCAGCCAGCCATGGACTGAAATCTCTACAAATTGTGAGCCAAAATAACCCTTTCCTCCTTCAAGTTATGGATGTTGAGTATTGTGTCTCAGCAATGAGAAAGTAATTGAAACATGCATGATCCAGTTTCTGGCTTAGTTCCTATGCTTGAGCATATAAAATAGTCTAATGAGAGGAGTTAGTACTTATAGGGTGTGGAGAAACCTACTGGAAATAGGGGGAGACAGAAGGCCGAGAATCTGTGACCAGGTGCTATTTTCATGTTGGCTTATCATTCTCTCTCATTTGGTTTTTGGGCTATCTACATACTGTTCAGTGGCATCTTAAAATTCTGTTGTCATAGAGGCATTAATAATCTTTTGTGATTTGAATATAATGTCATAATTGAAGTCAAGATTCTTATGATTTCTACACTTTGGTGTTGAACATTGAACAGAAGTATAGGAAACCAAAAAGTCTTGGTATGCAGCCAAGAGCCATGTTCCCTTTAAACACTTTCCTAGGGCTAATAAATTGATGCTACTACCTCTTTGAAGGTGCTAGAAACCCACAAAAACAAAGATAAGATCACTTGAGAACACTTCTGATTCCAAGCACCTCAGAATCTGGAGTGAAGGCCACATTTTTGGACCTGTTTTATCCCATTCTCCAAATGAAGTTGTCCTTACCCCTAGCCAATCAGTCCCACCTATACCATCTCTTCTGGTTTCTGAGAGGGAATGGTGAAAGATGTTTTGTGAAACAGGAAAAAGAGTTCTCTCTTAAGTTTTTGTTAAAGCTAATCCATGAGCTGAGCCAGTTACTTCCCACAAGTCCATATGCATCCTGAGGCTTCCCATTAGTCTGCAGGTCAGCCTGGTCCCCATCATTTTGGATGTTCCCTGGCAGGTCAATGGGGCAGGAGATCCAGCATACCAGTCTGCAGTTCATCCTTTATTTCACTAGAAAAAAAGAAATTTGAAGGAGAAAAGCTAAATTTAAAAGGAAGTGTATAATCAATCTACTCATACAATCCTTAAAGCATGGTTTTTCTAATGTAGTAAATTTTTTTAAATTGATTGATTTCTTGTCTCTCATTTTTTCTCTTGTACTCTTTCCCCATGCTCTTCTAAATGATTTGTTTAATCAATATATTAATTGTGACACAACTGCATTTTTATTAGTTTTGGTCCAAATCACTTGAGTACTGCAGTATCTTCAGTATTGTCACCTAATAAAGGGTAGAACTAAAACACACTAATGTAGTTAAACACTGGAAGCAAAAGGTAGGCCCATTCCCAATGGATAGTTCCCAACATTACCATGCTCCCAGTTTCTCCTCACCAGGTAGGGTGGCCAGGTGGACTGTCACGGAATGGATACAGAGGTAGGATTTGGTTTCTCTTTTGTTATTGTGAAAATTGTTCATTATGAGGAAAGCAGTGAAATTTGTCCCATGGTGCTATTCTGAAAAAGAAAGCAGATGCTTTTAAGTCAGTAATGGTAGACTGGTAACAAAATTGTACAAAGTATGTCAGTATAGATTACAACGTACTATGCAAAGATGCACCAGGTACAGGACATTTCTCCTCCAGAGGTTGGTACATTATGGAAGTTGATAGACATAGCCAAAGTGCTTGTATTTAGGATATTGTGGATGAGCACATAAGGACAAATAAGGCATCTATTTAAAGAAGAAAGAAAGTTGTTTTGGTGTAGTAACCAATGGTAATTTTGATACACTGTAAACTTATTCATTTGGGATATATGTTTGATACCTATTCTGTGCTGGTAAGTATGCTAGCAAATAGAATGATGGACAAAACATGGTCTGTAGTTGTCCATTATCTTTCAATATATACAAACTAAGTGAATGAAGGCATCTTCTGACTAGCTAAAACATGCCTCCGGACCATCTGCAAAAAATGTTGTTGAAAAACACAGGCACTACAGAGCCCTGTCTCTCTTCAAAGGTACAACCTTCATCCTTTCTTTGTGCCATATGAATTTTGGGTCTCTTGCCGCTTGCACTTGTCTTAAGGTAGGTGGGCCCAGGCAAGTGCAGTAATGGCCAAGGTGTGAAACTGGTTGCCAGGTTATTTATTGCCTTAATGAATGATACTTGAACTATGGAGGCTGGAAAAATCCCTGGGATATATGGAGTCACCCAGAAATTCATTACAGATATTAAGTAGCAACAGTATTGAGGAATCATGCCCTGTATGACTATCACTATGGCATATGCAATAATAGCAAAGTTTTACAGCTTATAACTTCCTTTTTAAAATATAAGCCTCATGAAATATTCACAAGTCCATGGGAAGTTGATGTTATAATCCATTCTATAACTAAGAATAATGGAATTTGTTTCAATTGGGTCACTTATTAGTGGAAGAGCCAGGCCAAAATTTTATCATACTCTAGGATTTTGTCCATCTTAGTATGCAACTCCCTGAATATTAGTACATGACTGTAAAATGCAACTGAAATACCAACGTATCTCCATAGTGCCTGAACAATGAGAATTTTTTACTGCTAGCACAAGTATCTCTTTAAAAATTTTCTGAATGCAGGTGTGAGAATTCTACCAAGATGAAAATTAGGTCTCAATGGTGTTTAAGATGATCATTTCATTCATCACTTTGAAGGGACAGAGCACAGAGCAAAGTGACAGAGAAACTTTTTCAAACCTAGCCATTTTCTTGGGCTATAGGAATACTTACCAGTTGTAAATTTAACATGGTAGGATTCATTTTTTAATGTGGTCCTTTCTTTGAAGGGGAAAATAGTGAGATTCTTGAGTGAGAGTAAGTAGATTTTCTAATAGTTTTGGCTATTTGGTTTACATAAGTAAGAAGCTGGTAACGTCCCTGGGGAAATGAAATGTAATTTGCAGAAGCACCAACTGTGACGCTTCCCATCATTCCCAATGTGATGCTGTTGTCCTACCTCATTTTCAAATCATCCCTGTGTGCACAACCCGTTAGTACTTTACATATATTCCTTTTCTCATGTACAGACAATGAATTATTTCCCACAATAATCCTTCAAGCCAGATTGAATGACATGCTTGTGACTGTATAACTAGTAAGTAAAGGAGCTAGGATTGACACCAGCCAAGGGCCCTTTAGCTACAAACACTTAATATAAATATTTTTAAACTTTGTCCTTCAGACATACCTTGGGACACTGAGGAGACTAGAGGAGCAGGCCAAGGCTATTCCTCTCTATTTTTACATGGAATGCCCTGTCTGTTCACTTTGGGCTGTCCAGCTAGCTACTGTAGTGCAGTTGAAGTTTAATGCTCACAAAGTTTGTAGCACAGCCCAGATATACGAGGAGAATGCAACTTTCTGTTTGGTTAGTAGATGATGAGGTCCCCACTAAGAGACCTTGTCTAATGACAAGCTAAAAAGAGAAAGTTAAGTGGATTCCCTGAGGTGTTTCAATTTAGTGCAATCTAAATAGTTAAAAGTCTTTTTTTAAAAGCTATGGTTTTTCAGAGAGTCATCTTTGCTGTCCAAGTATTGAGCACCCACATGTTTTTCACCACTGAGTGACTTGGAGTCTGTCTAATCTTTTAGCTCTCATGTGTTCCAAGTAAAGGTCAAGTTACAGCTTTCCTAACATCTGGCTGTGACTCTTATTTGTCACTAGTCCAAGGAACCAGCTCTGCCGTCTTTATTAAGAGACACCGCATCCCTGTGGAGAGGACCCCTCTGGCTAAACTGGCTCCTTATACCAAATTAGACCCTATGAATTTTCCTGCTGATCCTAACAAATCTATTCTCATCACAGCAAAGTTGTGAGCAGGAGATCTAGTTATATATGAAGTAGAAATGATTTCTTTTCCTCACTCAGTAGACCAGTGACTTAACCGGATGCAATATTGATGAGAATGAACAATAAGAGAATGTTGGTACTAGGGCATTCACATCCCTCCTCCGCATGTTACAGCATGAGGAACCTAGAGCCCAGAAATCCAGTGTTTAAGTCCTCACACCACGCTTCTCACCAATTATAAACCCATATCAATCGGAAAGAAATGAGGGTTGTCCCCAATGGTAGGGTGCAAAAATAACATGCACATAACACTTTTACAAAGTTTACCTGTTCAAGGGAAAAACTGAAATTACTTTGACACACATCAGTTTTCTGTGAAATCCTTTCAGCTCAAGGAGATCAAGTGAATTTCTTTTATTTCTTTTTTTTTTATTAGTACATATTTGTAGTACATAATGTTTACTTTCCTTATTAGGAATTTGGACATGTACATAACACATATTAATTTCTTTTTTTATTCCTTTTCCCCCTCCTCCTTCTCCCACTCCATGACTTGATTGCCTTCCCATTTGAGAAAGATCTATCCCCCTACTTCCTATTATCTACCTATCATTTTGCTCTTTATTTATATTTTTTGTTTCTTATATAAGAGAAACTATGCAATATTTAAGTTTGTGTGTCTGATTTATTTCACTTAACACTATGGTCTCAAGGTGTAGCCATTTTCCTATAAATGACTCAAGATTTTCTCTATGGCAGAGTAGTATTCCATTGTGTGTAAATACCAAATTTTCTTTGTCCATTCTTCTACTGATAGACATATGGACTACTTCCAAGATTTACCTATTATGAACTGTACTGCTATAAACATGAATATGCTTGTATTACTATAATATGACATCTACCACCACTATGGAAATCAGTGTGGAGATTCTTCAAAAAACTAAAACTAGAAATTCCATTTGATCCAGCTATTCCCCTTCTAGGTATCTTCCCAAAAGAATTAAAGTACATTTGTTTTTAAGCCACTTGTCCATTTTTAAGCCATTTGTATTTGGAAGGCATATTGAGATGGAGGTTGTCAAGAAAATGGAGAGAAATCAGTTGACACAAAAAGAGTTTTTGAAAAAGCTCTTTATCCCTACTCCAATGCCACCTTTAAGAACTGTGTCCAGTGATAGGCATGAGAACTCCCTTTTGAGGACTGTTATGGACTGAATTATGTTCCCATAAATTTCACGTGTTGAAGTCCCTGGTACCTCAGGATGTGACCTTATTTGAAAATAAAGATGTGATTGCAAATATGATTGGGTAGAATGACATCAGACTAGAATAGAGTGAGCTCCTAATCATTACAATTTGTATCTTTACATAAAAGGGACATTTGGACACAGATGTGAGAGAGAAGACAATATGAAGAGAGACAGTGAGAATATCATCTATGTGCCAAGGAATGCCTTAGGCCACCAGAAGCTGAGTTGGGAGGCAAAGAAAAGCTCTCTCATAGCCTTTAGGTGCAACCTACTCTGCTGGCACTTTGATCTTGGAGTTCTAGCCTCCAGTACTATGAGAGAATAAACTTGTGCTGTGTTAGCTCCCTAGTTTGTGGCACTTTGTTACTTTAAGATATTGACACAGAATATACCCCTTTTCCTGCTCTCATTCCATAGCATCTCTCCCCTAGTTCTCTAATTGTCCTAAATCTTCCCCTTCTATAACTAGATTGTCCTTAAAGGACTTTATTTGTACTTTATCAAGGCCTTGTCCCACTCTTAGAGGTATCTGTGTGGAAATCTTATATGCAGAGTCTTTTTCCCTTTTTGGAGAAGCAAGAAAATATGTTGATCAGAAATGTAAGCTTAGTGGTCAGAAAGAATCATGTTTAATCTCTCACTGACCTGTAAGATTCTGAGAAGTTAAAGAAGCATGAACTTCTCATCTGTTCAATGGGACGCTAATATACTTCACTTTGTAGGATTAAGATTGTAAAAGTAAAGCATTTAGCACAATTCCTGACACATGAGTACCTCAATTAATAAGAGCTATCAAAAATAGTAGCTATTAAAGGAGCTTCAGGTATACAGGAGCAGGAGCGAGGGTGTGTTCATGAAGTCTTTTCAGCTTTCTGAAATTAGACTAGACAGCTGCCTACTCTGTTATGCAACTTCAGAGTCACATTTATAGTCACCATTAAGCCAAATAATCACACGACCCCTGGTGCCTTGAAGGATCTAAGAAGATGTAAAAATTTAACATTAAAATAAAAGGGTTTGATAATTCAAAGATGGAAATGGTACTCAAGAGCCAAGTTATGTTGTTTCCCTCCATCTTCCAGAAGGGAAAGAGAAGACAGCAAATATAGGCCAGGTTCATAGGGTCAATAACACCCAACACAGAAGACACAGCTTCCTTCTATTTACCTATGAGACCATATACCTGTGTTTAGCCTCTAAACTTTGAGTTCCTTACCAGTAAGATGTCATGGAGGATAGTATGGTTGTTCAAATATTTCCTGCCCTTTCTAGGGGTATTTACAACTTCCACACCAATAACTTCAGATTGTTTCTATGATTTGCTTTAACTACTGGAAGGTGAGAAGCATGATGGGTTTGATCTCAGTCCTCTCATACCTCTGTCATCATGAAAACGTGTTCAAAACTGTATGATGATGTCCTCCTGTAATCACAGAACTCTGGAAGGCTGAGGCAGAAGGATCACAAGTTTGAGTCCAGCCTGGGCAACTTAGTAACTTCATGAGAACCGTCTCAAAATTAAAAAAAACAAAAAAGCCTGCTGTAAAACATGACATAATGTGACTGATTGTTTCCACAAGACAACCTTTCTCATTGGGACTGATGTATGGGGAAATTAGAAATTGCTTCACAGGGCTTTGGCGAAGAGCTTTGCAAAATAAAAAAAGGACAGTACTTGCAAAAAAATGAATTTCAGTTTCCATAAATTATCTTCTACCCCCAACAAAAAGTGAAGTATAATTAATAATTAAATCATAGTGGAGGGAAAAATAAAAAACCTCACAGATCAGCCAAGTTTTCTTTCAAAGTAGAAGAAAGATTACATATAAAGAGAGTTATTCACAACTGACTTAAAAAAGAAGCACCTTAGGAGCTTGCTTAAATCAGGCTATCCTCCCACTGGCTGTCTCAAATCTCTACCTTTTAATTTTTGCCTTTTTTTGCATATTTCAAATGCCTAGAAGGGCTATTTTAAACTTTACTTTTCTTGATATTTAAAAGGAAATCCATCAAATAAGCACAAGAAGCCTCACTGTTCTAGGCAGAGAAACAGGGAAGGAAGTAGGGGAGAAAGGAAGGAAGGGGGAAATCATATTATTCATTGCATAAAAAGTTGCATGGACTTTTGATGCCCATGGTAAACTCACAAATAATCCTAGAAAATTTCCATTTTGTTGCTTTCAATGTAGGAAGAGTTAGCATGGGCCATATAAAACAACAAAAAGAAAATATCAAAACACAGTTGACATTTTTCACCTTTATATTTACATTTGCATAATTAAACAACAAAAGTTTTGGTAATTTGCTTCAACTACACTAATTAAATGACACAGAAGACATTGCTTACAATTATCCACCCTCACCCCCCCCCCCCATATCCTGGTTCCTTTCTCCTGCTCCACCTAGATGAACAAAATTAACATACATATTTCTTTTTTCCCTGAAACCCCTAAGAGAGCAGAATTGCCTTTTCTCTTTTGAAAAATATTTTCTATTTGGTTTGCAGCTTGATGGGAACATGCTATCATTTGTTTTAAAAGAGAGACAGCTTTAAGCCTCCTTTTCTTCCATGTCATGCTGAGCTATAGGTTGAAATTAAAAGGAAATAAATGATAATTGAGTCTGCTGTTACAGGGAAACTGGAAAATGGAAGCCTGGGATGAGAAGGTTAAGGAATCAGAGCTCAGAACCAGTCTGTTTCAGGCCATGGTCAGGCCTGCTAGAGCCTACTGAAATGTGCTGCTTCTGGAGAGACATGTCAGGAACAGCAGAGAGATGTAAAACTGTATCAATTGAGTTCCTGTACAACCAGCATTTGTCTTAAATTATTTCCTTTGAAGTGTTTCCCTTTTTGACCTAGGCATAAAAGATGTCTCCTCTTATTTAAATCAGGTGCAAAATTGAAAGTTGGTCTCAAGTCTCCCAAGAGGAAAAAGAATGCATGAACATGTGTAAATAGAAGGCAGGAGCTCCTCCTGTGCAAGATTTCGTGTAGGAGGCAAGGAGAATGCGGCTCTCAACCAGTGGCCAAAACTTGAAGAAGGAATCCCAAAATGCACTGTTTCAAGAGAATGAGATGAGCCACAGACTGAGAGAAAATATTTATGAAAGACTTATACAGGACAGTTCTCTACAATGTAAAAAACAAAACAAATTTAAAATTTAACAATAAGAAAATAAATAATTTTTAAAATAGGCTGAAGATTTGAACAGAGACCTCACCAAAGAAGATACACAGATGACAAATAAGCAAATGAAAAGATGCTCAGGCTGGGGAATGCTTGACTAGTGTGTTCAAAGCTCTGGATTCATTCCCCGGCAAAAATAAAACAAGAGATGCCACTACATGCCTTTTAGAATGGACAAAGTCTAAAACGGTAACATCATCAAATGTTTGGCAAGGATGTAGCAGGACAAGAATTGCTGCTGGAAATGCAAAATGGTACAGCTACTTTGGAAAATAATTTGCCTTTTTATTTAAAAACAAAAGTAAATATAATCTTATCACACAATCCAGAAATCACATTGCTTGGTGTTTATCCAAAGGAGTTGAAAGCTTGTGTTCATGTATGTGGATATTTTTGGTAGCTTTATGCATCATTATCAAAACTTGGGAGAACTAAGGTGTCCTTCAGCAGGTGAATGAATAAACTGTGGTATGTGCAGGCAATGGACTATTATTCAGCATTAAAAGTAAATGAGCTATCAAGCCATGAAAATATATGAAGAAATTTAAATTAGTATTAGTATTAAATTAATATAAATTAGTATTATTAGAAATTAAATTAATATTTAAATAATTATTGCTAAATGAAAGAAATCAATCTGAAAAGGCTATATGTTGTATGAGCCTAACCATATAAATTTTCAACATGTGGCATACAATATTCTGGCGAAGGCAAAACTATCTAGACAGTAAATAGATCAGTGATTGTGGAGAGAGAGAAAGAAATAGGAAAAACAGAATTTTTAGAGAAGTAAAATTAATCTGTATGATACTATCAGATTAGATACATAACATTACATGTTTGTCAATAACTAAAGAATGAACAACACCATGTTGAAACCCTAATGTAAACCATGAACTTTGAATGATAAAGATATATTATGGAGATTCACCAATTTTAACAAAAGTATCATTCTGTCCCAAATGTTAATAGTAGGGGAAGTTGGGCTTAGGTGGAGACAGGGTATGTATAGAACTCTGTACTAGGTATTGTGTGAGGCCCCAGTAATACTGCACTTCATTTGCACATTTTTTATTTACATTTTTAGGTCTAAAATCCATATTTCTTTTAAATATATTTATTTTATATATAGTGTCTTTTCTTAAGTAATATATATATTTTATATTTTTATTTATTTTTCTGGTACCGGGGATCGAACTCAGGACCTTGCACTTGTGAGGCAGGCGGCGGAACCACTGAGCTAAATCCCCAGCCCTCTTAAGTAATGTATAAAAGAATGATGGATCTTATAGTCAGCATCTTAGACTGCATAAAATATGGTAAAATGATAAACAAAATAAAATACAGCCCAGTTGAGACAGAAGTAGATGAGCCTTCTGACTCACCAGGTCTCAACATTATAAGAACTAAAAACTGTTCTGAAGTTGTATGTTTTTGTCTTTAACACTGTTCTGTAGTATGACATGACATTGTCATTAAGCAAGTGAATGTAATGATTGGGCTTTTCTCTGTCTGGGTGGGTCTTCTCTACAAATGTTTATACCTCTGTCAAATTTTTTAGGATTTCCTTTATTTCAGAAGAACTTTGCTACACTGATTATTGATAAGGCCACACTTTCTTCCTGGCAGATCTCAATGTCCTTGGAGAGACATTGGCCCAGGATTTCTCAATTAAACCCATACAGGAAAGGACTTTGTAATGTTCCTTCCAGAACTCTTCAAGGGTTAAATACGTACCTGAGATCATCTGGAAGCACTTCAGGAACAGTTCCTTGGTGTATAGCTTCTTAAAGTTAGCTATAACCTGCTGGTCCATAGGCTGTAGTAGAGGAGTTGTATTAGGTGGGAAGAACTCGACTAAGAGTCATGGGAATTCTTCAGCCAATTCTTCCAAATCTCATGGGTGAGCAGGAGCATTGTCCATGATGAGGAGAGCCTTGAGTGGTAAACCTTTGTCCTCTAGATATTTCTTAATAGTAGTAGGAAAGCTTCCCCGATCCAGTCAAGAAAAAGTACTCTTGTTATCCAAGTGTTGCATTAGATCTCCACTGACCCCTAGCTTATTCTTCATGACTTTGTTTTCTGAACACTCTAGGGGTCTCAGAGTGATTAACCAAGAGAGGCTTAATCTTGAGATCACCACTTGCATTGGCAAATAGCTATAAGGTTAGCCTATCCTCCATAGGCTTGTGACCTCGCATTTTCTTTCATTTTTTTTTTCCTTAAATTCTTTTATTGGTACATTTTAGGTATACAATACATTTACATTTATCATTGGGTACTTGTACCTGTACATGATGTATATTGGTTCTAATTTTTTCCCTATTTCCTGCCCTCCCTTCACCCCCTCCACCCTTCCCTATTTACAAAGACTTTGTTTCCATTTTATCCTTTTCTTATAATTTTTCCTTTCCCTTCTTAACTTTCCTCTTCCCCTCCCACTTTCCCTACCCCTTTGGACCTTTTCTTCCTATTTCAAATTATCAATTATTCGTTTTAATCATTTTAGTCCTTATTTACACTTTCAGTTTCTCACACCAGAGAAATTATTTGGTATTTACACATGTGTGTCCTATTTATTTCACTTAAGAGTATGGCCTTAATATGCCTCCATTTAGCTATAAATGTCTCTAGTTTCTCATATTTTATGGCTGAGTAGTACTCCATTTTATAAAAAACACACATTTTCATCCAGTTTCTACTTGATGGCACTTGGGGTGTTTCCAAACTTTAGCTATTACAAACTGTGCCTCTATAAACATGGGCGCACATATATCACTGTGGTATGATTCTTTTAATTCTTTGGGGAAGATACCCAGCAGGGGAATAGCTGGGTCAATTGGGACTTCTAGCCCTAGTTCTTTGAGTTATCTCCATACTGATTTCCACAGTGGTTGCACCAGTCTGTACTCCCACCAAGCATGGAGAAGGGTTCCTTTCTCCCCACACCCCCGCCAGCATATGTTATTGGTTGATTTCTTGATAGCAGCCACTCTTTCTGGGGTGAGGTGGAATCTCAGTGTTGTTTTCATCTGTATCTCTCGAATGACCAGTGATGTTGAACATTTTTTCATATGTTTCTTTGCTGCTTTTACTTCCTTGTCTGAGAAATGTCTGTTCATTTCAGATGCCCATTTTTGAATTGGGTCTTTGAATATGGGGTGTCTGATTTTTTTCAGTTCTTTATGTATTCTAGACAGTAGACCTTTGTCTGAGGTACAGCTGCTAAAATTTTTTTCCCACATTGTAGGTTATCTCTTAGCTCTGTTGGTGGTTTCTCTTGGAGTGCAGAAGCTTTATAATAAGATGAGATCCCAGCTGTTGATTCTCTGTGCTAGTTCTCATGCTACTGAGGTTTTGTTCCTAAAGTCTTTTCCTGTGCCAATGTCTTCAAGAGTTCTACCTAACCTATCTTCCAGCAAGTTTAGTGTTTCTGTCTTAATATTTAGATCTTTAATCCACTCTGATCTTAGTTTAGGGCATGCTGATAAGTACAGGTCTGGTTTTAACCTTTGGAAGATTGAAATCCAGTTTTTCCAACACCATTTATTAAATAGGCTATCTTTCCTCCAATGAGGGTAGTTGGCTCCTTTGTCAAAGATGAAGTGGCTGAGTGCATCTGGAGTTGTTTCTGCATCTTCTAATCTATTCCACTGATCCTCAGGTCCATTTCTTTGCCAGTACCATGCTGTTTTTATCACAGTAGCTTTGTAGTGTAGTTTCAAGTTGGGGATTGTGATACCCCCTGCCATGTCTCTGTTGCCCAGAATTTCTTTTGCTATTCTAGGTCTCTTCTGGTTCCAAATGAATTTTTGGATTGTTTTCTCTAGTTCTGTGAAGTATATTGTTGGAATTTCAATTGGCATTGCATTAAATCTATATAACAGTTTTGGAAGTATGACCATTTTCACTATATTGGTTCTTCCTACCCAGGAACAAGGGATGTCTTTCCATTTTCTTATATCCTCCTCGATCTCCTTTTTAAGAGTGCTGTAGTTTTTAGTGTAGGGGTCTTTTGCTTCCTTTGTTAGATTGATTCCTAGAAATTTCATTTTATTGTATGTTATTGTAAAAGGAATTGTTTCCCTAATTTCTCTCTCAGTGAGTCTGTTATTTGTGTATAAGAAGGCTATTGTTTTTTGAGTGTTGACCTTATATCCAGCTACTCTATTGAATCTGTCGATTAAGTCTAGAAGTCTTTTGGTACAGTTTTTTGGGTCTTCTATGTAAAGGATCATATCATCAGCAAATAATGACAGTTTCACTTCTTCCTTTCCTATCTTTATTCCTTTTATTTCTTTCTCTTGTCTAATTACTATGGCTAATGTTTCCAGAACAATATTGAACAGGAGTGGTGATAGTGGGCAACCTTGTTTTGTTCCTGATTTTAGCATGAAAGTTTTCAGTTTTTGACCATTTAGCATGATGTTGGCTGTTGGTTTCTCATTGATAGCCTTAATCGGTTGAGATAATGACCTTCTATGCCAATTTTCTGTAGGGTTTTTATCATGAATGGGTGTTGGATTTTGTTGAATGCATTTTTTGCATCAATTGAGATGATCATATGGTTTTTATCCTTTACTCTGTTAATATAGTGTATTACATTTATTGGTTTACGAATGTTGAACCATCCTTGCATCCCTGGGATAAATCCGACATGGTCAGGGTGTATGATCTTCTTGATGACCCTCTGTATTCCATTTGCCAGTATCTTGTTGAGGATTTTTGCATCTATGTTCATTAGGGAGATTGGCCTGTAGTTTTGTTTTTTGATTGGGACTTTCCCTGGTTTTGGAATCAAAGTAACACTTACTTCCAGGAATGAATTTGAAAGTATTGCTTCCCTTTCAATTTCACTGATAAGTTTAAAGAGTAATGAGATAGTTCTTCTCTAAATATCTTGTAGAATTCAGCAGTGAAGCCATCAGGACCTGAGCTTTTCTTTGTTGGTAAATTTTTAATTATGTTTTCAATTTCACTCATTGTAATTGGGGTGTATAGAATTTTTATATCTTCTTCATTTAACTTTGGCAATTCATATGTATCTAGGAATCTGTCCATTTCTTCTGTGTTTTCCATTTTATTAGAGTACAGGTTCTCAAAGTAGGTATTGATGATCCTCTGTATTTCTGCTGGATCTGTTGTGACTTCACCCTTCTCATTAATTGCATGGATTTGAGCCTTTTCTTTCCCTTTTTTGATAAGGTTGGCTAAAGTTTATTGATTTTATTTATTCTTTCAAAAAACCAACTCTTTGATTCATTATTAATTTTTTGTATCATTCGCTTAGTCTCTGTTGCATTGATTTCTGCTCTGATCTTTATAATTTCCTCTCTTGTATAAGCTCTGGGTTTGTCATGCTCTTCTTTTTCCAGGAGCTTGAGGTTCAGCATTAGTTTGTTTATTTGAGCTCTCTCTGTTTTCCTAATATGGGCATTCACTGCTATAAATTTCCCACATAGAACTTCTTTCATTTTATCCCATAGATTCCTGTATGTTGTAATGGCATTATCATTTACTTGTAGATACTGTCTAATTTTTTCTTTAATTTCCTCTGTGACCCATTGGTTGTTCAGGAGAGTGTTATTCAATTTCCATGTGTTTGTGGGGGTTTTGAGGTTTCTTATGCTATCCATCACCAATTTTATTGCACTATGGTCTGATAGTATACAGGGGGTAACTTCAGTTCTTTTGCATTTACTTAAACTTGTCCTATGAGCTAGCATGTAGTTTATTTTTGAAAATGACCCATGTGCAGCTGAAAAGAATGTATATTCTGATTTTGTGGGGTGGAACACTCTGTAAACATCTATTAAGTCTATTTGTTCAGTAGCTTGGTTCAGTTCTAGGATTTTGTTGTTGATTTTTGTCTAGATGATCTGTCTATTTGTGATAGTGGGGTATTGAGGTCCCCCACTACAATTGTATTAGTGGTTATTTGGTTTTTCATGTCCATTAATAATTGTTTTGTATAGTTGGGAGCATTTGTATTCGGTGCATCTATATTTAGGATTGTCATCTCTTCTTCTTGGATTGTTCCCTTCACAAGGATGCAGTGACCATCTTTGTCTCTTTTAATTAGTTTTGGCTTGAAATCTACTTTGTCTGCAAATAAGATAGCTACCCCTGCTTTTTTCTGAGTTCCTGTTGTGTGGAGAACTGTTTTCTGTCCTTTTACTTTCAGTCTATGAATTTCTTTTTGAGTTAGGTGTGTTTCTTGTATATAGCATATTTTTGGATTTTGCCTCTTAATCCATTCTGCCAGTCTGTTTCTTTTGTTTGTTGAACTGAGGCCATTAACATTGATGGCTATAATTGATAGATATTTACTCATCCTTGTCATTATGTTTTACTGTTGTTGGCTCTTTTATTTTTTTATTTTTCCCCCTTTCCCTTTAGTTTCTTGCCTTGCCTGGTGGGTTTGCTCTGTTGGGCCTCATGGAGTTGTGACCTTCATTGTCTTTTTCTAGGATATTGTTTGGAATTGTTTGGAGTGCTGGTTTGGTGTTTGTGAAATTTCTCAGATGTTCTTTGTTGTGGAAGTATCTAATTTTCCCAGTGATTTTGAAAGATAATTTTGCAGGATACAACAGTCTAGGTTGGAAGTTATTTTCTTTTAGGGCTTGAAATACTTCACTCTAGGCTCTCCTTGCCTTGAGGGTTTGTGTTGAGAAGTCTGCTGTGATTCTGATGGGATTTCCTTTGTAGGTGATTTGTTCCTTTTCTCTAACTGCTTGTAGGCTTTTGTTCTTCTTTTGGGTTTCTCAGATCTTGACTATTATATGTCTAGGTGTAGATTCTTTTTGATCATGACTAGTTGGAGTTCTTTATGCCTCACTTATCTGTATGTCCAAATCACTGCCTCTGTCTTGGAAGTTTTCTACTTTTTTTCTGTGAACAGTTTTTTTTTATGTCATTTGTACTTTCTCCTTTTTTGTGTACTATCAGTCTTATGCTATTCTTCTCTGCATCATCTAGCAGCTGCTGCATTGATTCCTCATGGTCCCTTACTATTTTGAAGAAATCTCTGTTTTCATGGTCACTAACTGCAATCCTGTCTTCTATATCTGATATTCTATCTTCACATTCACTCAGTCTGCTGTGAATACTTTCAGTGGAGTTTTTAATCTGGATATTTGTTTGAATCTCTTTTATGCATTCCATTCCTTTACTATGTTGTGCAATCATGGTTTCCATTTCTTTCTTATGCTGGGCATTCATGGCTTCTGGCATGATTCTGAGCTCATCTTTTTTTTTAATCTGTTTCTGTTCTAGAGCCTCTAATCATGTCTTTCACTCTCCTCACCATCTCTGTAGTTATCTGGGAAATTATTTCTGTTTTAAATTTTTCTAGAGCCTCATTCATCTGTTTTATTACTTCCTGTGCTATCAGTTTGGGGTGTCCAGGTGGTTAATTATCAGACTTTTCCACCTCATTTCCCCCAGAGTTTGCCTTTGGTGGGGTGGAAGCCTGGGTTTGTGCTTTGCTAAAATGTGTTTTCATTTTTGTTTTTGGTACTGTCCTTGGTTTAATTCCTGGGCTGATACTTTGAAATTGCTTATTGTAAGTATCTTTGTTGCTTGTATTTAGAACCCTTATGGAATGATTGCTTCTCAGAGGTGTCTTCCAGATATAGCTGGTCTTTGGGATTTGAGTCTCTAATGTCTCTGGGACTATCTCATTTTCTTTATACTGGGAAGGACAACTGATTAGATCAATCACAACACCTTAGCCTAAGTGATACAATCAGCAACACTATAGCATCTAGCACAGCTTAGAGAATGACAATTTGTGGTAGTTATTAATCTATCACCTGTAACTGGGTGAATTAGATCAAAATCAAGGACCAACCCAACATATGTTTATAGTGAATAGACTCTTCAATATAGCAACTTTACCCTTCGGGATGGGGAGTTAGAAGGAGTTGGGGAGGGATAGATAGAAGGATAGGAAAAGGTTAGCAGTGAGTCCAGAGAACACAGAAAGATCATGCAAACTCTAAGAAACTTAAAGACAAGAGGAAAAGACAGAATGAAAGAACAAACATGAGAACAGAACAACCTAACAGCAATAGGGAGGTTAGAAACTGTATTTACTTTCCTTTAAAGCTAATGACAGTTTAGAGAAGGAAAAAGAGAAGAAAATAAAAATAAGAAATCCAAATTAGTGCCAGAAAAGGAACCAAAAGGGAGATGAAGAACAATGTGGGCCAGCAAGAGAATGAGAGAGAGAGAGAGAGAGAGAGGAGAAAAGAAGAAAAAAGAAAAATTTGAAAAGAGTAGAATAAAATTAAAATTAAAAATAGGAACAAAAAATAATTTTGAAAATAACAAATAAAAAATAAAAATGAAGGGCCTCCTTCAGGGCATGTCTCTGCTGTCACAATAGACAATGTTGGCAGCAGTGTGCAGATATAAATCAATGAGTCTCAGCAAGCCAATAGCAGATCCACGAGTCCCAAGTTGAGCTCCCTGTCCTTCTGCAGGGTTGAACTCTACAAGGTTCTACTGCAGGTTCCAGCTGCCCTTCCCCTGAAGATAGTCTAGGTTCTGATGCGAGGTGATGATCCCTCCAACTAACTAAGTACAGTGGTCTGGTGTGCCTTTATTGCAGGGATTCTCTTCACTTTTCCTGTGGGCTTCAACTTTCATCAGGGAGCCTGAGAGAGGCCCTCTTTCTGTTGTTCACTTCGCTATCTTCTGGAGCTCAGAACAATGGCCTTTATGACCCCCTATGCCTCTGTAGTGTGAAATCAGGTACAGGCACATCCAGGAGGCCAGAGGTGGGGGGGCCTGGGGGCTGGGCTTGGGCAGGAGGGAGCCCTGCTCCTTGCTGTCAAGATCCTCACAGTCTGCTCCTGGCCTGGCATTTTCTTCTCTTCCTAACTAATATATATTCTCCTGGGCATTTTCTTCCAGAAAAGGCCAGTTTCATCACAGTTGAAAACTTGATGAGAGCAAAAGCTATTTCTCTGCATCATCATTTCAAAATGGTGTGTATAATTTTCAGCAGCCCTTTATCAGCCCTGGGTGCTCCACTATGCCTAATTATTCTATGAACCCCAGTTCTCACTTTAAAATTGTTAAACCACCCCTTACAGGCATGTTTCACCATTATCACTTGTTTATGTATTATCCTTTATGAGATCTGCATTTATAGCCCTAGCTTTTTCACAAATTATAGACTCAGGGTACAACCTGCCATCTGCCTTTCATTTATCCACACTAGTAATAGTCTTTTTGCATCATCTAACACTGTTGATCGTGGTTTACTAATTTGAGTAACACCTTTAGCAACACTAGCTTCCTTATATAAATCTTTTCTCTGTAAAATTGTCAAGATGGTGGATTTCAACATGCTGTACGTATTATTGAGATTGGTCACGTGAATATCACTCTCATATTTCTCGACAATTTCCTTCTTATTTTTTATTGTTATTACTTTCTTTACCTTCTCTTCCTTTCTTAACTTCTTTTCTAGCTTTTTTGGGGCCATTGTGATAGCAGTAATTGTAGTGATTCTATAAAGCACTGATTGAAATCACATCCACAAACATGTGCATATGGGCTCAGACTGATGCTTACGTATGCTTACATATACTTTCCTGGCATTGCCTGTCTTTATTTATGACTGCACAAGTGGCCAGCATTTAGGTTGTAACTCAAGACTTTGGTTGTAAGTTAAAAGTAAAATTCCAGTCATAACTCAAGTTGTTCATATGTGAGGCCAGTCTTAATTTGAGAATCCACTGTACAAAGACTCTAGAGCAGAAGAGAATTTGAGGTGTGGAAAAACACTGCAAAAGAAGAGCAAAGGAGCAGGGAAGGGTACAATATGATGTGAGATGTGCCTGACAGTCTGAAAGATTCCTTTGAGGCACCCAAGAGGAAATGCCCAATAAAAAGTGAATTGTTTGGTTCCGGAACTGAAAAGGGACTTTTGGAGTGAAGATAAAAACAATTGAGTCATCTGAATCAATGCAGCAATTAAAAAGCAATAGGATGACACAACCAAGAGCTATGGTCCTTAACTTCGGCTGCATTTTATAATTCTCTGAGAGGCTTTTAAAAATCCAAATGCCCATACAACCCACTGAACCAGTTAAGGAAAAATCTCTAGGAGGTGGGAATTAGCTCCTCCCAGTGATTCCTGAGGTGCACTACATTAAAGTACCCTTGGCCTGGAAAGAACTATAAAGAGAATAAAAGAAAGCACATGCACACACACAATGAAACAATGAGGGGTTAGAATGAAGAGTAAAGAACTCTGCAACCTAATGGCCTAGTGGATGAGAAGAAAGTTCCAAAGGAGACAAAAAAGAAAAATGACAAAAGATCTGTGGAAAATTAGGACGCTATAGGGTCATAGATGTCAAGAGGAAAAGGAAGGAATCATCCATAGCACTGAGTGATGCAGAGTTAAGAGAAGGTATAAAAGTGCCCACTGGTATAATTACAGAGGGATCAATGGTGATTTCATGGAATCTATCTGTGACTAGGATGGAATCAGACACTGCCAGAAAAAAAAAATCTAATAAAGAAGAAGCCAGACAACATTGAGGACTGAACTCCAAGTAGAACCAAAATGCTGAGGACTTTAGAAATTTGACTGCCAGAATAAGCAAGTTGAGGAAATCCTGGGGAAAAGTTTTTTTTTTTTTTTTGTAATGGAGAACTATCTGAGCATTTTTGGAAATTAAATGAGAACAAAAACTTTAATATACAAGTGAGGCTATAATATACATTTTCTGAAAAGCTGGCAGGCAAAATTAAAACTCAGGCAGAGGTGAATGGATTAGTGTTGATGGGCAGAAGTGAAGGACTGGAACCTGAGTGAAAGAAAATGGAAGAGGCAGAGGCAGAATTAGACTCTGGGGTGCTGTAGCAGGAAGAGAAGGGGGTTCTTGTGCAAGTTTCACCTTGCAAATTAAAGTAGATCAGAAATTTCTTGTTAACCCACACCCAATTGGGCTTCAGAAGTTATGCCACTTCTAACAAGAGACCTATCTGTGTTCTGTGTCTTAGTCATTTCCCTCATTTCTGTGACAAAATACCTGACACCCACAATTTAAAG